>NC_092158.1:26369579-26402079 GCF_045791955.1 Oncorhynchus clarkii lewisi
CTATCAGCAGGGCATGGTAACCTTGCAGGTCTCTCCTTCCGTAAAGGACAGAACCTTTTCTATTGAGTCAGCTGTGGAACAATAACCTCTTCATATAAAGTAGGGCTCAGCTTAACTTTTGTCAGGTCGACCAGGTACAGTATATCACAAAAGTGAGTACACCCCTCACATTTTTGTAAATATTTGAGTATCTCTTTTCATGTGACAACACTGAAGAAATGACACTTTGCTACAATGTAAAGTAGTGAGTGTACAGCTTTATAACAGTGTAAATTTGCTGTCCTCTCAAAATAACTCCACACACAGCCATTATTGTCTAAACCGCTGGCAACAAAAGTGAGTACACCCCTAAGTGAAAATGTCCAAATTGGGCCCAAAGTGTCAATATTTTGTGTGGCCACCATCATTTTACAGCACTGCCTTAACCCTATTTGGGCATGGAGTTCACCAGAGCTTCACAGGTTTCCACTGGAGTCCTCTTCCACTCCTCCATGACGACATCACGGAGATGGTGGATGTTAGAGACCTTGCACTGTTCCACCTTCCGTTTGAGGATGCGCCACAGATGCTCAATAGGGTTTAGGTCGTTGTCATGTTGGAATACTGCCCTGCGGCCCAGTCTCCGAAGGGAGGGAATCATGCTCTGCTTCAGTATGTCACAGTACATGTTGGCATTCATGGTTCCCTCAATGAACTGTAGCTCCCCAGTGCCGGCAGCACTCATGCAGCCCCAGACCATGACACTCCCACCACCATGCTGGACTGTAGGCAAGACACACTTGTCTTTGTACTCCTCACCTGGTCGCCGCCACACACGCTTGACACCATCTGAATCAAATAAGTTTATCTTGGTCTCATCAGATCACAGGACATGGTTCCAGTAATCCATGTCCTTTGTCTGCTTGTCTTCAGCAAACTGTTTGCGGGCTTTCTTGTGCATCATCTTTAGAAGAGGCTTCCTTCTGGGATGACAGCCATGCAGACCAATTTGATGCAGTGTACGGCGTATGGTCTGAGCACTGACAGGCTGACCCCCCCACCCCTTCAACCTCTGCAGCAATGCTGGCAGCACTCATACGTCTATTTCCCAAAGACAACCTCTGGATATGACGCTGAGCACGTGCACTCAACTTCTTTGGTCGACCATGGCGAGGCCTGTTCTGAGTGGAACCTGTCCAATTAAACCGCTGTATGGTCTTGGCCACCGTGCTGCAGCTCAGGTTCAGGGTCTTGGCAATCTTCTTATAGCCCAGGCCATCTTTATGTAGAACAACAATCATTTTTTTCAGATCCTCAGAGAGTTCTTTGCCATGAGGTGCCATGTTGAACTTCCAGTGACCAGTCAGTATGAGGGAGTGTGAGAGCGATGACACCAAATTTAACACACCTGCTCCCCATTCACACCTGAGACCTTGTAACACTAACGAGTCACATGACACTGGGGAGGGAAAATGGCTAATTGGGCCCAATTTGGACATTTTCACTTAGGGGTGTACTCACTTTTGTTGCCAGCGGTTTAGACATTAATGGCTGTGTGTTGAGTTATTTTGAGGGGACAGCAAATTTACACTGTTATACAAGCTGTACACTCACTACTTTACATTGTAGCAAAGTGTAATTTCTTCAGTGTTGTCACATGAAAAGAGATACTCAAATATTTACAAAAATGTGAGGGGTGTACTCACTTTTGTGATATAATGTATGTGTGTGCACATGTGTGCGTGTTTGTGCCTATGTGTGTGTGTATGTGTTCGTGCCTGTGTGTGTGTCGCAGTGAGCCTGTGATGGTCTGGTCTGAAATAAAACCCTGTGGTTGATGCAGTGTGTTTGGCTGGGTGTGACCGACTGCAGCAGTGTTCTGTGTTCAGCCAATGACACCTGGCGATGTCAGGAAGGGAACATAGCGTGGGCCCATTTCAGACGTGGTTGCTCACGGAGACGGAGCGTAGAACTATCAGGAGCAGGGACACCCATCCAAAGTGTTAAAGAAATGGAAGCCCTTAAAGTGTGTGATTGTGTTGGACGGCTGTGCTTCATCATGGAGAGAGAGGGAGGGAAAGAGAGAGAGATGTTCAAATTCACTAGTTATGAATTTTTGTTGTCTCTATTAAAACAGTTTATTTTGATCCTGAGTGTAGGTTATTTCCCTGACATCTGGAACCAAGGACCCATAACCCCAATCTTTAACAAGTGTAAACTTTATTAAGAAGCACAATGTCTTGAGTGAAAGCCAAATTGGATTTTTACCAAAACGTTGCACGACGGATCATATTTCCATCCTACACACCCTGACAGATAAACATGTCCACCACAATAACACCCAAATGTATGCTAGCTTTATGGACTTTGGCAAACAGGACTGTTCAACAAAGTTATTGAACGTGTTGTAGTGGGTATAACATACGACATAATTAAATCAATATGTACAACAAAATTGGCAAGAAAATAACAGAATTTGTTAACCAGAGACAGGGCCTTGCATCTCAGCCCCACGCTCTCTTATTTACATCAACGAATTGGCCACTATTCTAGAAAATCTCAGCCCCTGGTGTTAGTCTCCACAATTCAGAGGTTAACTGCCTGCTCTTCACAGATTACCTTACATTTGTTTTATTTGATAATTTATTTATTATGATCCCCATTAGCCGACACCAATGGTGACAGCTAGTTTTACCGGGGTCCGATATATAACGAAAAAGACATTACAGACAAAATCATTTACAATTGACATACGTTTACAACATGAACATGTAGTGTGTGTACATCTATCAGTTCCACATACATGTCATGTGCCTGCTGTCACCCACAGCACCTGGACCTGCTAGAGGAGTGCAGTCAGACCGGGACCCTGGCAGTCAACCCCAAGAAGAACATTTTTCCAGAGAAGATTCAGATCTCAGGGAATTAGACCAAAGTTCTCAATTGGTACACAATATATAGAGTACTGCGCACACTACAATTACTTAGATTTAAATATATAGAGTACTGCACACACTACAATTACTTAGATTTAAATATATAGAGTACTGCACACACTACAATTACTTAGATTTAAATATATAGAGTACTGCACACACTACAATTACTTAGATTTAAATATATAGAGTACTGCACACACTACAATTACTTAGGATTTAAATATATAGAGTACTGCACACACTACAATTACTTAGATTTAAATATATAGAGTACTGCACACACTACAATTACTTAGATTTAAATATATAGAGTACTGCACACACTACAATTACTTAGATTTAAATATATAGAGTACTGCACACACTACAATTACTTAGATTTAAATATATAGAGTACTGCACACACTACAATTACTTTGATTTAAATGTAATATCAACTGGGCACCTGAAAGAGGTATTGAATGAACTAAGAGAGAAAGCACGCAGGGCATTCTAGCAATTAACAATTGAATTGAAATTGAAATACCTGTGTGGCTAAAACTAATTGAATGTGTCATAGAATCAATTGTAGTGAGGTGTGGGGTCCACTTGCAAAACAAGATTTTACCCAATGGGACAAACAATCCATTAAAACCTTATATGCAGAGTTCTGTAAGATTCTCCTACATGTCTAGAGTAACACTACAAACAATCCATTAAAACCTTATATGCAGAGTTCTGTAAGATTCTCCTACATGTCTAGAGTAACACTACAAACAATCCATTAAAACCTTATATGCAGAGTTCTGTAAGATTCTCCTACATGTCTAGAGTAACACTACAAACAATGCATGCGGGGCAGAATTAGGCCAATATCCACTAAAATACAATTTAAAAAGGAGCAATTAATTGAGGAAACATCTAAAATACTGTGACCCCTCTCATATCATTACCAAGCACTGCAATGCCAAGAGTTGAGCAAATAAATGAGTCCCCTCATCCAGCTGGTCCTGGGGCTGAGTTCACAAACCTGTTCTACTAACACACTAAAGCCTCAGGACCCTCATCCAGCTGGTCCTGGGGCTGAGTTCACTAACCTGTTCTACTAACACACTGAAGCCTCAGGACCCTCATCCAGCTGGTCCTGGGGCTGAGTTCACTAACCTGTTCTACTAACACACTGAAACCTCAGGACCCTCATCCAGCTGGTCCTGGGGCTGAGTTCACAAACCTGTTCTACTAACACACTGAAGCCTCAGGACCCTCATCCAGCTGGTCCTGGGGCTGAGTTCACTAACCTGTTCTACTAACACACTGAAACCTCAGGACCCTCATCCAGCTGGTCCTGGGGCTGAGTTCACTAACCTGTTCTACTAACACACTGAAGCCTCAGGACCCTCATCCAGCTGGTCCTGGGGCTGAGTTCACTAACCTGTTCTACTAACACACTGAAGCCTCAGGACCCTCATCCAGCTGGTCCTGGGGCTGAGTTCACAAACCTGTTCTACTAACACACTGAAGCCTCAGGACCCTCATCCAGCTGGTCCTGGGGCTGAGTTCACAAACCTGTTCTACTAACACACTGAAGCCTCAGGACCCTCATCCAGCTGGTCCTGGGGCTGAGTTCACAAACCTGTTCTACTAACACACTAAAGCCTCAGGACCCTCATCCAACCACTGCACCACAGCAGAACCCAAGACAAAACTGTGTTTTTTTTTACAAAATGTAAAAAATATAAAACAATTAGAAAGCGTGATTTCCCAAAATTTGAAACCCTTATTCAAGGTTACTTATTGTTGTTACTTATTGTCCCGTTGACAATCTTGAGAAGCCTTACATACAGCAGGGTTGATTAATGGCTGAGCGATGCAGGTGACTTGTGGTAGGTAGGGGCTGCAGTGTGGTTGTGTTATGGGTGTTATTTTTAACTGACTCTGGGGTTTCTGAAGCAGAGAGGGGACAGTGGTGTATGTGGGAGGGGGAGATGAGATGGGGCTACATGTGGTTGGTTCTGCCAAACATGAACCCATGAGGAGAACACGTTAGTGAGCCAGCTCTGCTCTGGACACGAGGCCTAAGGTCTTCCTCTGGTTGACTAGTCATGTATCACCTTTTGAAATGAAGAGGGGAAAAATAACCTCCATTTAAGCTCAAATCTTCAGGGCACAGCCTATGATGCCTTCTATTCCCATTCAGATGTGTAGCGCTGTGTGTGTGTATATGTGTGTGTGTTTGTGTGTGCACCTGTTTGTCTGTGCGCCATGTGTGTGTGCCCCTGCGTGGGTGCTCTGTGTGTTCAGGGGTATTATTTATCTTCTGACATTATACTGAGAAAGGCACAAATTAAGAAGAACAACAGAGAAGAGGACCTGGGTATAGGGCCTGGGAGAACCTGGTATAGGGCCTGTGAGAACCTGGTATAGGGCCTGGGAGAACCTGGTATAGGGTCTGGGAGAACCTGGTATAGGGCCTTGGAGAACCTAGTATAGGGCCTGGGAGAACATGGGTATAGGGCCTGGGAGAACTTGGTTATAGGGCCTGGGAGGACCTGGGTATAGGGCCTGGGAGAACATGGTTGTAGGGCCTGGGAGGACCTGGTATAGGGCCTGGGATGACCAGGTAATAGGGCCTGGGTGGACCTGGGTATAGGGCCTGGGAGGACCTGGGTATAGGGCCTGGGAGAACCTGGTATAGGGCCTGGGAGGACCTGGTATAGGGCCTGGGAGGACCAGGTAATAGGGCCTGGGTGGACCTGGGTATAGGGCCTGGGAGGACCTGGTATAGGGCCTGGGAGGACCAGGTAATAGGGTCTGGGTGGACCTGGGTATAGGGCCTGGGAGGACCTGGTATAGGGCCTGGGAGGACCTGGTATAGGGCCTGGGAGGACCAGGGTATAGGGTATGGGAAGACCTGGGTATAGGACCTGGAAGGACCTGGGCAATAGGGTCTGGGTGGACCTGGGTATAGGGCCTGGAAGGACTTGGGTATAGGTCCTGGGAGGACCTGGGTATAGGGCCTGGGAGGACCTGGGTATAGGGCCTGGGATGACCTGGGTATAGAGCCTGGGAGGACCTGGGTATAGGGCCTGGGATGACCTGGGCATAGGGCCTGGGAGGGCAGGGGTTTTGGGCTGAGTGCTGTGGCCTTGACCGCGCTGCTGAAAGTTCCCAGAGAACAGGAACATTCCCTCACCCACATCTGATCTGCCCATTTATTAACAGCTGTTTATGCAAGGTTGACAGTGGTGATCGATAACACGAGCACAGCCAAGGCTTCCTTTGCTTTCAGGGCAGAGTGACGGTCCATACAGTTCAGGGGATGCAGGAGTCTTCACTCTGCAGAGCAGGAGCAGGGGGAGGTGCAGGGTTAGGGTGAGCCAACGGAGCAGCAGTACATGGAGGCAGGAGGAGCAGAGGCCATAGTTAGGGGTTTGGCAGTTGCATGTTGGGTACTTCTGGGAAAGGGTTGGTTGAAAAAGTCTTCAATACATATTTTCACACATTAGTGATGACTGAGGGAGGCTCAGTCAGGCGTGACCAGGGCAGTTTTCCCACATGTTTACAGGTAATAAATACTCCCAACCCTGAGGTTAGGAACAGGAACAGGGACAGGCAGGGAGATATCAGGGAGAAACTCTCAATCTATCTGAGGAAATGTTGTCATTATTCTGCTCCGAGTTTCACACACACAATGCTGTTGGATGAGATTAGGCACAGTGAATTGTCAATGGGGCTGCAGTGTAGACAATGCAGTAGGACCTCAGAGGGATAAAAAGCAGTGTTGTTGACTGAGTCAGAGGCTGGGGGAGGCTGTCCACATCAGCGCCACTTAGTGGAGGACAGTCATCAGGCCGGGGGATCACAGGCAGGGACATGGACCCACGTAGTCACAGCTTTTATGGAAAGATGACATTTGCTTTGAACCTTTACCAGACACTGTATTTCCACCAGCACTGCTGAGGTAATCCAGGAAGTGCAAATTGCTTCTCGCCTCGCCGTGCACTTTGTATGGCTGACTGAGGAGGAGCACATAGTAAGAGGGGGGGCTGGCCTCCTGGGGCTTGTTCTGTACTAACCTGTTAGGTGAAGTGTTTTTACATAACGCTTTCATAACACATATATGTATGTAACTATGATAAGTGTGAACCTTATGCATCATACACTACATGACCAGAAGTATGTGGACACCTGCTCGTCCATCATCTCATGTGTGATTAGACCTGGCTCGCAGTTGGCGCTCCAATTCATCCCAAAGGGGTTCGATGGGGTTTGAGGTCAGGGCTCTGTGCAGGCCAGTCAAGTTCTTCCACACCGATCTCGACAAACCATTTCTGTATGTACCTTGCTTTGTGCACAGGGGACATTGTCATGCTGAAACAGGAAAGGGCTTTCCCCAAACTGTTGCCACAAAGTTGGAAGCACAGAATTGTCAACAAAGACATTGTATGCTGCAGTGTTTGACGAACTGACTTGTTGGAAAGGTGGCATCCTATGACTGTGCCACGTTGAAAGTCACTGAACTCTTCAGTAAGACCATTCTACTGCCAATATTTGTCTATGGAGATTGCATGGCTGTATGCTCAATTTTATAAACCTGTCAGCACCGTGTGTGGCTGAAATAACCGAATACACTAATTCGAAGGGGTGTCCACGTACTTTTGCTGATGTAGTGTATGTCATATTTTCTCTAACTTCTTGTTGTCATGAAGTTGTTGCTATGAAACAGGGATCTGGAATCTTTACAATCATCATTAGGATGAAACGTCATTGAACCCTGGTTAGAGGTGTAAGATGATGGCCAGTTATATAAGGCTTTATATATCCCATGGATTTTTGCCTGATGGGATATGTCCTGGTTGGTAGGGGTGTGTCTTCCGGCCCACCCCACTGTGAAAGCTGCAGGTGCATGCAGCTCCGATCAGCAGGAATAGGATATCCAGGGAACTGCCAACCCCAAGTATGGCCTCATTAATTACACCTGTCAATGAATCCCCACGGATCTCTCTGTGTTCACAGCAGCCAGCCAGCCAGCCAGCCTGGAGATGCAGCTTTCTCTGGGTTAGAGAACTCTGTGGCTCACTGCACAACACTGGCAGCTGTGGTGGTGAGAGAGACCCCCCTTCTCTCACCACACACACACACACACACACACACACACACTCAAACGCGAACACACCTCTCTGGGGACAGCGGGAAGAATTTGATCTTTATTTAAATCCTTAAATTATAGCTTATTAAAAATGCATGGGTATCCGTTTATGAGGTGCTGGGCGCTGTGGAGGCTGCTGCACAGGCTGCCCTGTGATGTCTAATTGGTCTGAAGGTTGCCAACCCTTTGAACAAGGGAGAGCTCCTGCAGCCTGCAGTGTGCTCAGAATGAGGATGGCTGTGTTTATTCTGCCTCAGCCTCTCTATCTCTGTCCCCTCTCTCCTCTCGCTCTCTCTCTATCTCTCTCTCTGCCCCCGCTCTCTCTCTCTCTGCCCCCGCTCTCTCTACCTCTCTCTCTCTCTCTCTCATTCTCTCTGCCTCCGCTCTCTCTCTCCACCTTTCTCTCTCTCTCTGCCCCCGCTCTCTCTACCTCTCTCTCTCTCTCATTTTCTCTGCCTCTGCTCTCTCTCTCTACCGCTCTCTCTTTCTCCCTCTCTCTCTTTCTCTCAAGACCAGGACTGAAAGCTTGGCTAGAAGCACAGTGTAGAAAGTACATTCTGTAACAGTGTAGGACAGGATACACATGTAGGATCTTAATTTGAGCCAGTTTGCTAAAAAATTCTCAGCAACAAAAGGGTGATCAAATTAAGATCCTACACCTGTAGGTCATGTTATGATAGTATTCATCTCTAAGTGCTGTAGGAGCTGTACAATAGAACACAGATATATGTGTGGATTCAAACTAGAGGTCGACCGATTATGATTTTTCAACGCCAATACCGATTATTGGAGGACCAAAAAAGCCGATACCGATTAATCGGCCAATTATTTTATTTACTTATTTGTAAAAATGACAATTACAACAATACTGAATGAACACTTATTTTAACTTAATATAATAAATCAATAAAATCAATTTAGCCTCAAATAAATAATGAAATTTGGTTTAAATAATGCAAAAACAAAGTGTTGGAGAAGAAAGTAATATGTGCCAATATGCAATATGTGCCAAGTATGTGCCATGTAAAAAAGCTAACGTTTAAGTTCCTTGCTCAGAACATGAGAACATATGGAAGTTGGTGGTTCCTTTTAACATGAGACTTCAATATTCCAAGGTAAGAGGTTTTAGGTTGTAGTTAATATAGTATTTATAGGACTATTTCCCTCTATACCATTTCTTTGACTATTGGATGTTCTTATAGGCACTATAGTATTGCCAGTGTAACAGTATAGCTTCCATCCCTCTCCTCGCTTCTCCCTGGGCTCGAACCAGGAACACATCGACAACAGCCACACTCGAAGCAGCGTTACCCATCGCCCCACAAAAGCCGTGGCCCTTGCAGCGCAAGGGGAATAACTACTCCAAATCTAAAAGCGAGTGACGTTTGAAACAGTATTAGCGCACACCCAGCTAACTAGCTAGCCATTTCACATTGGTTACACCAGCCATTAGGCTGATAGGCTTGAAGTCATAAACAGCGCTGTGCTTGTGAAGAGCTGCTGGCAAAACGCACGAAAGTGCTGTTTGAATGAATGATTACGGGCCTGCTGCTGCTCAGTCAGACTGCTCTATCAAATCAGACTTAATTATAACATAATAACACACAGAAATACGAGCCTTTGGTCATTAATATGGTAGAATCCGGAAACTATAATTTCGAAAACAAAACGTTTATTATTTCAGTGAAATACGGAACCGTTCGGTATTTTATCTAACGGGTGGCATCCCTAAGTCTAAATATTCTTGTTACATTGCACAACCTTCAATGTTATGTCATAATTACGTAAAATTCTGGCAAATTAGTTCGCAATGAGCCAGGCGGCCCAAACTGTTGCATATACCCTGACTCTGCGTGCAATGAACACAAGAGAAATGACACAATTTCACCTGGTTAATATTGCCTGCTAAACTGGATTAGTAGTTATAACTAGTGATTATGATTGATTGTTTTTTATAAGGTAAGTTTAATGCTAGCTAGCAATTTACCTTGGCTTCTACCTCATTCGCGTAACAGGCAGGCTCCTCGTGGAGTGCAATGGTTAGAGCGTTGGACTAGTTAACTGTACGGTTGCAAGATTGGATCCCCTGAGCTGACAAGGTGAGAATCTGTCGTTCTGCCCCTGAACAAGGCAGATAATCCACCGTTCCTAGGCCGTCATTGAAAATAAGTATTTCTTCTTAACTGACTTGCCTAGTTAAATAAAAGTATAAAATTATATACATATTTTAAATATATATATATTTTTTTTAATCGGAAATCGGCGCCCAAAAATACCAATTTCCGATTGTTATGAAAACTTGAAATCGGCCCTAATTAATCGGCCATTCCGATTAATCGGTCGACCTCTAATTCAAACCCACTCCAGCATGTGGTTTAACATATCAATAGGAGCTCATGAAGTCATGAAGTCAAGCATTGAGGTTCCTCATGGAAACATAATTTAACGGTTGGTTATTTAAACAGATGTTCCATCCACCAGTGGCAGCTGAGTCCCATTGAATCCCCTCCTATCATCCCCAAAGCTCTGTGCTGTACTGTCTAGAAGGGAGGGGAGGCAGCTGAAGCAAGGGATCTGTCAGCCTTCAGTCAGACTGAGACAGAGACAGTCTTTGAGGATGAGGGGGATAGACTCCTATGCTGCATCCCCCACTAGAGCAGAACTCACACTGAGTGTGTGAGAAGTACAATCTTCATCCCCTCCACACCCCAGACGTCGACACACACTCCTGTTCAATGTCAGGGCCCTCCCGCCGCCTCAAAGCATGATATACCATATTTGTTTGTTTACGCCTGTTTGTTGTTGTTGCCTGAACTCTATTAACATGTATATTACAGCTGAAGGTGTTGGAGTCCCCAGCTTAGAGGTGAAGGAGCCATCAGTCTGGGTTTGTCGGGAACAAAGACATTTACACGAGCATTATCCACACGAGCATTATCCTACCATTCCCCAACTCCGTCTCTCTCTTTCGGCTTTCTTATTTGTGTCACCGTTTGGCCTAACTTGCCTGACACACAACTCTTTAAGCTTCTATCTCATAAGATAAATTGATTGTTTGAAAAAATAATATGCAGTGTCTCCGGATTGCACTGCTTGATTGGGTATTAGCATATGAATGAGAGCGGGATAAGGGAGTCCGAAGAGACTTATTGTGAAGAGGAAGGCTAGACATCCGATATTCACTGAGTTTTTAACATGTTTTAACAAACTTCAAGGCCCTGGAATATGCCAGTGGAAACTGTTTCTGTCAGACAGAGCTTCACCATCTTAGCTAGAGGCTTGTCTTGAACCAATCACATCTCCCCAGCCGCAGACTATTCTAACACACTCATGAAATCACCACCTGAGGCCTCACACAATCAGCCATGTTTTAGCCACCACAGAAATAACCCAGTATGACATGATGGGTGAGTCACACAGATTTCTATTGTGTGTCTTGTTAGTTTTGACAGTTGTCTAAGACATCAACAAACAGCATGGTAGAGGCTGGCTAATCTCTGGTAGTCTCAGTGGAATGGTTAGGGCTTCTGTCGTGGTTTGGTTGGATGGTTGGAGTATTGACAGACTTGGCCATGTAACACATGATATTGGCTCATACTACAGCCAGCTGCTTGTTCATTATTTTCTGTTAAGCCTGCACATTGTGTTTTGGCATTTCTCCATGTGTTTTTCACATGTATCCTTCTGAGAATGTACCCATATTGTTGAGAGACACCAATACATACTGTAAAAGAGTATGGAAAGATGCAGGTTACACCATCTCCTGCCCTGACTATCTCTTGACCATCCGTTGAGCCAACCATAAATGTCCTGTGTGCTCAGTTATCAGACCTCAGGATAAGACCCAGATGCAGACAGTTCGAAATAACAAATGTTTATTTACAAAACAGGGGGCAGGCAAACGGAAGGTTGAGGGCAGACAGGGGTCAGTAATCCAGGGCAGAGTCTGTAGGGTACAGAACGGCAGGCAGGCTCAGGATCAGGGCAGACAGGGGTCAATAATCCAGGGCAGAGTCTGTAGGGTACAGAACGGCAGGCAGGCTCAGGATCAGGGCAGACAGGGGTCAGTAATCCAGGGCAGAGTCTGTAAGGTACAGAACGGCAGGCAGGCTCAGGATCAGGGCAGACAGGGGTCAGTAATCCAGGGCAGAGTCTGTAGGGTACAGAACGGCAGGCAGGCTCAGGATCAGGGCAGACAGGGGTCAGTAATCCAGGGCAGAGTCTGTAAGGTACAGAACAGCAGGCAGGCTCAGGATCAGGGCAGACAGCGGTCAGTAATCCAGGGCAGAGTCTGTAAGGTACAGAACGGCAGGCAGGCTCAGGATCAGGGCAGACAGGGGTCAGTAATCCAGGGCAGAGTCTGTAAGGTACAGAACGGCAGGCAGGCTCAGGATCAGGGCAGACAGGGGTCAGTAATCCAGGGCAGAGTCTGTAAGGTACAGAACAGCAGGCAGGCTCAGGATCAGGGCAGACAGCGGTCAGTAATCCAGGGCAGAGTCTGTAAGGTACAGAACGGCAGGCAGGCTCAGGATCAGGGCAGACAGGGGTCAGTAATCCAGGGCAGAGTCTGTAAGGTACAGAACGGTCAAAAAACGGGAGAACTAGTAAACAGGAACTAACGAGAAATAGGAGTACGGGAAAAAAACGCTGGTAGCCTTGATGAGACAAGGCGAACTGCCAACAGACAAACAGAAAACACAGGTATAAATACACAGGGGATAATGTGAAAATGGGCGACACCTGGAGGGGGGTGGAGACAAGCATAAAGACAGGTGAAACACACCAGGGTGTGACAGCATTGGACTGGCAGATCTTCTTAAGGCCTGGTTTCAGATTAGTGTTCAGTATTTACCATGGTGAACTGGTGGGAGGAACACCCACAGTCACAGACATGCTGTCACCAGCAGGCTCACTCTCTGTAGTCTGTTTCCAGTCAGTCAACCCCAACAGGCCTTGAGGAGGAGGAGGGGGGGGGGATTAACATTCTCAGACATGGCTGCCTGGGCCCTCCATCACAATGACTGGCCCTGCATGGAGCTCTGTGCCTTGTATGGCCTTCCTCAGTGTGGCCCTGATTCTGTAGGCCATATGTCTGTGACCCAGGGTTGGCTGTGGCTGGGGCACAATGTAAACCAGGGGCTCGGTTTACCAGGGGCCCGGGGCCTTGGCTGGGGCTAGATAGGGCACAATATTTGTCTGGTGTGATGGCCTGTCACCATCACTGAGTATGGTGACTGAACCTGAGATCCTCAGAACCATTGCAGCACAATGACACCAGCAGGCAGAATGCTGCATTGTCACGCACACTGACGCACAGTTGTGTCTGGCTGTAATACACCTGGTAGGGCTACCACACCTGCAGCTAATACAATGCAATCCTATTGAGCACAGATAAAAACGCTCAGAAATACTGAATCTGCTTCTTTGCAGAAAGGGTTAAAGCATTAGAAATTCATAAGATAACGTTAACATTAAGACAGCTACCTCAAGCGTTCACATTGCTCTCAGTACACATGCTATTTTCTAGATGGCCAAACGAGATAAATTATGCTAAATAACCTTGATGGAAGTAAACTGCTCACCCCTGTGCATCCTCAGCAGGGAGCCATCGCCAAAATGTGTATTTCTTTCCACCAATATACAGTATATTTATTTTGGGGGCCGTGTTTGCAAAGATTGGAAAGTTCATTTCAAATCAAATGTTATAAACAGTAAAATAACAACAATAAAATAACAGTAATGAGGTTATATGCAAGGGGTACCAGTACAGAGTCAATGTGCGAGAGCACAGGTTAGTCGAGGGAATTGAGTTAACATGCACACTACCGTTAAGTTTGGGGTCACTTAGAAATGTCCTTGTTTTTGAAAGAAAATCACTTTTTCTGTCCATTAAAATAACAACAAATTCATCAGAAATACAGTGTAGACATTGTTAATGTTGTAAACGACTATTGTAGCTGGAAATGGCAGATTGTTAATGGAATATCTACATAGGCGTACAGAGGCCCATTATCAGCAACCATCACTCCTGTGTTCCAATGGCATGTTGTGTTAGCTAATCCAAGTTTAGCATTTTAAAAGGCTAATTGATCATTAGAAAATTGCAAAAGGGTTATGTTAGCACAGCTGAAAACTGTTGTCCTGATTAAAGAAGCAATAAAACTGTCCTTCTTTTGACTAGTTGAGGATCTGGAGCATCAGCATTTGTGGGTTCGATTACAGGCTCAAAAGGGCCAGAAACAAAGACCTTTCTTCGGTAACTTGTCAGTCTATTCTTGTTCTGAGAAATGAAGGCTATTCCATGCGAGAAATTGCCAAGAAACTGAAGATCTCGTACAAGCTGTGTACTACTCCCTTCACAGAACAGTGCAAACGGGCTCTAACCAGAATAGAAAGAGGAGTGGGAGGCCCCTGTGCATAACCGAGAAAGAGGACAAGTACATTAGAGTGTCTAGTTTGAGAAACAAACGCCACACAAGTCCTCAACTGGCAGCTTCATTAAATAGTACCCGCAAAGCACCAGTCTCCACGTCAACAGTGAAGAGGCGACTCTGGGATGCTGGCCTTCTAAGCAGAGTTCCTCTGTCGAGTGACTGTGTTCTTTTGCCCATCTTAAACCTTTCTTTTTATTGGCCAGTCTGAGATATGGCTTTTTCTTTTCAACTTGGCCTAGAAGGCCAGCATCCTGGAGTCGGGATAATGTACATGTAGGTAGAGATAAAGTGATATGCATTGATAATAAACAGAGAGTAGCAACAGCGTAAAAATTGGGGTCAGTAGCCATTTGATTAGCTGTTCAGGAGTCTTATGGCTTAGGGGTAGAAGCTGTTAACAAGCCTTTTGGACCTAGACTTGGCGCTCCGGTACCGCTTGCTGTGCAGTAGCAGAGAGAACAGTCTATGACTAGGGTGGCTGGAATCTTTGGCAATTTTCCTCTGACACCGCCTGGTATAGAGGTCCTGGATGGCAGGAAGCTTGGCCCCAGTGATGTACTGGACCGTACGCACTACCCTCTGTAGTGCCTTGCAGTCGGAAGCCGATCAGTTGCCATACCAGACAGTGATGCGACCATTCAGGATGCTCTCGATGGTGCAGCTGTAGAACTTTTTGAGGATCTGAGGACCCATGACAAATCTTTTCAGTCTCCTGAGGGGGAATAAGCTTTGTCGTGCCCTCTTCACGGCTGTTTTGTTGTGTTTGGACCATGATAGTTTGTTGTTGATGTGGACACCAAGGAACTTGAAGCTCTCAACCTGCTCCACTGCAGCCCCGTCGATGAGAATGGGGGCCTGCTCGGCCCTCATTTACCTTTAGTCCACGATCATCTCCTTTGTCTTGATCACGTTGAGGGAGAGGTTGTTGTTCTGGCACCACACTGCCAGGTCTCTGACCTCCCATCGTTGTCTGTGATCAGGCTTACCACTGTTGTGTCGTCGGCAAACTTAATGATGGTGTTGGAGTTGTGCTTGGCTATGCAGTCATTGGTGAACAGGGAGTACAGGATGAAACTGAGCACGCACCCCTGAGGGGTTCCCTTGTTGAATGTCAGCGTGGCAGATGTTTTGTTACCTACCCTTACCACCTGGGGGCGACCCGTCAGGAAGTCTAGATACAGTTGCAGAGGGAGGTGTTTAGCCCATTAATTTCAAGTCTGACTTTGGTGTGCTCTTTATTAATACTAAACATACAAGGAGCCTGGAGGAATGTGGGTTCAGACTCCCATGGATTAATGTAAAATATAACATTTATTGTTAGCCTATTGGCCTGGGCCCTTAGAGCACGTCGGCTCTGACACCGCCTGCCAACGTGTCGGAGAAACGCATTGCAGTCACAACATCCTTTTCCCCCTCTCTCTGTCCCTCTCTTCCTCCCTCCTTCGGTCTCTCCAGCCCTCTCTGGGTTCATATTGGGACATGGTCTGGGGCTAGTTGGGCACTTCTGGACTGCCCTTCTCTTCACTACTTTGGGCAGAGAGCAAGGGAGGGAAGAAGAGAGAGAAAGAGAGAGAGAGAAACCGATAAAGAGAGGCAAATAGAGGCAGACAGGGATGTGAGGGGTTGGGACAGGGGTGCTCGTGTGTGCAGTAGTTATGGCTTTTATGTACTGCCTGCCCTTTTCAGTGATCTCTTCCATCAGCAAACAGCCTTGTCTCTCCCCTCCAGAGGAGAGGAAAAACCAGCGAGCTAACTGGAGCTAACCAAACGGCTTTGGCAGCGCTAGTACAGTATGTGTACTGTACTGTAGCCAGGGTGCAGTGTGTGGGTTTTGGCCCCTTTCAGGTCTCCACTCCCCTCAGCTAAAGACTGGTCACCGCTCCTCTCACTGTCTTCAATGGCTCCCACTGGTACAACTATAGAGAAAGAGAAATGCCAGTGCCGCTCACAAATAGCAATTACTCTCTGACATATATCATCCAATTATATGGACACTTATAGACATGCGGATGTGAGGGCGGCCATGGGGTTAGAGAAATACTCGTTTTGATGTTTCATGCTCACAGAAGAGCATGGTTAATGTGATTGTATTAGGAAAAAGACAATTAATGAATGAAATGGATGTGTGGCAAAAGGTTTGTAGTGTAAGTGATTATCATTGTCATTATTAATATTGTAGAGTTTTGGATAAAACAAATGAAATGAGTTTGGTGTATAGTGAAAAAGAGGCAGATTAAATTGCTAAGTGTGTGGTCGTGTCCCAAAGGGTTCCCGTTTTGTGGCTCTTGAGGGAGGCAGGCAGTACTCCACAGAGCTGTATGGGCGATCTGCCGTGCCCTCATTTAATCTGATTTGCATGCTAGAAAGAATTAGGTAATTGGCATTTATGCAGAACAAAAGAGGATCTGCTCTTGGAAAAAATAGGTTTTCATGTTGAATCGAATGCACTCTGTGTCTGGGCTGGTTTCCTCCTGCAGCCTTGTGTGAGCCTCCTCTAACCAGGTTGACTGACTGACTGTCTGACTGACTGTCTGTCTGACTGTCGGCAGGCAGGTTTAGCTGATCTGTGTTTGTGTACACATGTATGGTGTATTACAGAGAACTGGGTAATTCTCCTCAGTCTATGGGTGTGTGATGAGTTGCCCCGCGTTGCGCTCTCTGCCACTGACTGGGAGATACGACATTGGAAGCTTCTCAAATCATCCAACCAAATATTGCACTCCTGTCACTTCAAATCTCAATTTCCAACGCATTCACCCCTGGTATGATTACAGAGAGCAGTAATCCAAGACTGAAAGAGGAGAGAGAAGAGAGAGAGGAGAGAGGGGCCTGGTTGTTGTGTAGTGGAAGCCATTAGCCATGTTAGTTTATGCCACAGGGAGGTGGTAGCAGGGGCGACGGGAGCAGGCTCACTCTACAGCCACTCTACAAATGGGTTTGAACAAGCGTTATCTGAGTACGGCAGCTCTACGTGCTGTTGACACTGTAAACCTAGCGCATCACGTGACTCCCTCGCTTTACTAATTAAAGGGCTTTGACTTCCACTCTTTTTCAGCTATCAATTACTGTTTATTTTCTTCTCTTTCTGCCGATATCACTGAGGGACAGATGTTAAATGAGCTCAGGAACATTAGCAGATTTTGTGGTTGGGTTAGGTGGAGCAGAACTTGGGATGTGATTGAACTAACTACCCCAGGCTTGTGCATGGCCCTTATATCAATGCAACAAGAGCTAACCAGAACATCTCTAAACCCAACATCAAAGATCCATCCACTAATCGCTACATTTTGACCATAGGATGCATGCATTCCCATTGAAATTATGGCCTACAGTGGGGCAAAAAAGTATTTAGTCAGCCACCAATTGTGCAAGTTCTCCCACTTAAAAAGATGAGAGAGGCTATAATTTTCATCATAGGTACATTTCAACTATGAAAGACAAAATGAGAAGAAAAAAAAACCCAGAAAATCACATTGTAGGATTTTTAATGAATTTATTTGCAAATTATGGTGGAAAATAAGTATTTGGTCACCTACAAACAAGCAAGATTTCTGGCTCTCACAGACCTGTAACTTATTCTTTAAGAGGCTCCTCTGTCCTCCACTCGTTACCTGTATTAATGGCACCTGTTTGAACTTGTTATCAGTATAAAAGACACCTGTCCACAACCTCAAACAGTCACACTCCAAACTCCACTATGGCCAAGACCAAAGAGCTGTCAAAGGACACCAGAAACAGCCTGCACCAGGCTGGGAAGACTGAATCTGCAATAGGTAAGCAGCTTGGTTTAAAGAAATCAACTGTGGGAGCAATTATTAGGAAATGGAAGACATACAAGACCACTAATAATCTCCCTCGATCTGGGGCTCCATGCAAGATCTCACCCCGTGGGGTTAAAATGATCACAAGAACGGTGAGCAAAAATCCCAGAACCACACGGGGGGACCTAGTGAATGACCTGCAGAGAGCTGGGACCAAAATAACAAAGCCTACCATCAGTAACACACTACGCCGCCAGGGACTCAAATCCTGCAGTGCCAGGCGTGTCCCCCTGCTTAAGCCAGTACATGTCCAGGCCCGTCTGAAGTTTGCTAGAGAGCATTTGGATGATCCAGAAGAAGATTGGGAGAATGTCATATGGTCAGATGAAACCAAAATATAACTTTTTGGTAAAAACTCAACTCGTCGTGTTTGGAGGACAATGAATGCTGAGTTGTATCCAAAGAACACCATACCTACTGTGAAGCATGGGGGTGGAAACATCATGATTTGGGGCTGTTTTTCTGCAAGGGGACCAGGATGACTGATCCGTGTAAAGTAAAGAATGAATGGGGCCATGTATCGTGAGATTTTGAGTGAAAACCTCCTTCCATCAGCAAGGGCATTGAAGATGAAACATAGCTGGGTCTTTCAGCATGACAATGATCCCAAACACACCGCCTGGGCAACGAAGGAGTGGCTTCGTAAGAAGCATTTCAAGGTCCTGGAGTGGCCTAGCCAGTCTCCAGATCTCAACCCAATAGAAAATCTTGGGAGGGAGTTTAAAGTCTGTGTTGCCCAGCAACAGCCCCAAAACATCACTGCTCTAGAGAAGATCTGCATGGAGCAATGAGCCAAAATACCAGCAACAGTGTGTGAAAACCTTGTGAAGACTTACAGAAAACGTTTGACCTCTGTCATTGCCAACAAAGGGTATATAACAAAGTATTGAGATAAACTTTTGTTATTGACCAAATACTTATTTTCCACCATAATTTGCAAATAAATTCATTAGAAATCCTACAATGTGATTTTCTGTATTTTTTTATTTATTTTTTCTCATTTTGTTTGTCATAGTTGAAGTGTACCTATGATGAAAATTACAGGCCTCTCTCATCTTTTTAAGTGGGAGAACTTGCACAATTGGTGGCTGACTAAATACTTTTTTGCCCCACTGTATGTATGCTGTGGCTTGAAGACAACTTCAGTCTTATTCCAAATAAGTTTTTTACCATAAGAGAGCTAGCTAGCTCCCAATATAATTTTCCCAAGGCCTTGTCTTCTAGCTGCTGAGGTTCAGTCTCGAGGTTTGGAGAGGTCTAGCGGGTAGAGCGGCTGGCTGTGAGCTAGTGTTTATGAGTCCTGCTCTTTGGAAGGCAGTGCAGGCTGGGCTCCCAGCAGGAGAGAGGTGAGCCAGTTTGTTCTACTCACCACACAATGGACAGGTTTCATTGGCACCCTGGTTGAGGCGAGCAGTAACTGACGGATGGAGCAGTGGGGGTCAGGCCTGTTACTAAGCACTGGGCGGAGAGTAAATTACAGTGCTGGTGGGGGAAGGCAGGGTGGAGGTGGGGGGTGCTGGGAAAGTGGCCTGGCGGTGCGGTCATGGGCTGGTTTGTGGGGAACCCATTGGACCACAGTGGAGCACAGCTCTGTCTCCACCTCAACCACGCTAATGCTAGGGCTGAGCCATGCCTGGAAGCTCACTACGCTCACTAGTCATATTTTCTCATGCCATGGTGTTGCTTTATACACTACAAAATCCCTTTTTACTGGTTTATCTCTGTACTAAACTGATGTTGAAATCCCAGGTTAGAACTAGTGGCATGATAGAGAATGACATAGCATGGAGTAATATTGCATGTGACTTTAACATCAATGAATAATATTTAAGAAGTATGTTCTTCCTCGGAGGGAAAAAAAGATACCAGAAATGAAGTGAAGAAAGAAACACACATGCAAGAGAGGAGGGGAGAAGGCTTGTGTTTGTTTTTGCCGGTGCTCAGGGGCAGAGATTTTTGGGAGATGTGAGGAGCGAGGCAGGCAGGACCTATTTTCACTGCAGCTGAGGCTTCAACTAGCCACAAGCTGTTTTTCTAATTCCAAAGATGAGAGAACCAAATATCCTCTATTGCACAAAAGCCCAATTTTATTTCTCGCACTCCCCCCCCCCACCCCACCACCATCACCACCAGTCCCATCACCTCCTGTCAGAAGTGTCTTAGTATATCGAGGACAACACAATGCCTTGTGGCTTTATATAGCCACCAAGATTCTATTGAATTGTCTATGGCCAGCATAATCGTAGTGTATTACCTCACTAAAGGGGAATTATGTGTGTATGGGCTATTGAGCTGGATGGAATGAGGTACCAGTGAGAGACTGTTCATCTCTGTATCATCCCACCTCTATGTTATGCTTTCCCATGAGAAATACCTCAAATCATGCACATTCCAATGGTAAAATTCCACCCACCAGATTTAGCCTCATTGTTTGAAAGGAAAATATGTACCTCCATTGTCTGGCTTCCTTGAATAGTGAACAGCCAGTTGAACCAGTCATTTCCTAAAACACAAATAATCAGCATCAGTCTTCAGGCAGTATACCTGCTGCTGCTAAACGACTGCGCCGCTGGACAAGTGACTGTGTGTCCTAGTTATGGGCTAGCTCTGTGGTCACGATTGCCTCAGCCATTACTGAGCGTTGAGAATAAGGCCATTCATTTAGCTGCGTCGCCAGCTAGCTATGGCTGCTGAGCTCTACTGAGCATTCTAAGAGCAGTGAATTATTCCACTCTGTTCTGGAGGTCCTGTGAAGCATGACTGGGGTGTTTTATATACTCTTCCAATCCTCCCCTGTCTAAAGGGATGAGAAACGCTTGGGTTTGATGTCATTTTGAAGTCACAAGAGTTCACGCACACACACACACGCACTTTAAGTGAGGAACGTTAATCATATCAATTAAGTGCACTGCACTCCTTGTCTGGGGTTACTTTAACACCACACCGTGTTCGAGTTGCAATGATAGAAGTGGGGACAATAACGAGATAAGACCCTTTGGAGGAGAGGGGATTGTTAATGTAAAATATAACTGCTGTAAAAACAGCCAGACTGTTCCCGTAATGGAGGGGGAAGAGATTCCTACTGTAAAAATGATTGATCTTGTTCTTCCAAATGGTTAGTTACATAAAAGTCAACAGTTCTTTATGATGGCATTTAAATGATAGGTACTTAACATTACCCCTCTCTTTTCTGTCTTCCTCCACTGCTTTTCTCTCAGCCCTTTTGATCATTGTTTATTTTTTGATAACAATAAAGCCTTAATCGCACACGACTAGTGTTATCCGTTATTCCACAGGACTAGTGTTATCCGTTATTCCACAGGACTAGTGTTATCCGTTATTCCACAGGACTAGTGTTATCCGTCATTCCACAGGACTAGTGTTATCCGTTATTCCACAGGACTAGTGTTATCCGTTATTCCACAGGACTAGTGTTATCTGTTATTCCACAGGACTAGTGTTATCCGTTATTCCACAGGACTAGTGTTATCCGTCATTCCACAGGACTAGTGTTATCCGTTATTCCACAGGACTAGTGTTATCCGTTATTCCACAGGACTAGTGTTATCCGTTATTCCACAGGACTAGTGTTATCCGTTATTCCACAGGACTAGTGTTATCCGTTATTCCACAGGACTAGTGTTATCCGTTATTCCACAGGACTAGTGTTATCCGTTATTCCACAGGACGATTTGAATGGGATTCGTTTTTTCCAAACTATTTTTTTTCTTCTTCAATAAATTGACGTTATGACGGAAACCTGGAGGTTTTTATTCTAGGCGTGAAGATATATCAACATCCAGGCGATAACGCTACACTGATAATAAGCTTGGCTCCCACTTTCTAAACCATACCAAACCATCGTGTGTCGCCATAATATTTGAATTGAGGAAGTGTGATCATAATCATTACGATATTTTAGCGATCAGCAATAGAAGACGTCCTAAATAGCCCCTCTCCCCTCCCAGCCTGCAGATGTGAGCTAAACAGCGTACTTGCACTTGAAATACGTTTTTAGGCAATGGATGAGAAAGTAAACTTGTACTCGCGGATTTGGCAATGTTCAATTCATTGGCACAAAACATTTCAACAAAAGCATTCACTGTGAAAGTTGATACAAAACATATAGGCCCTTCATATAGACTATGCGCACTACTTCGTTTTAAGCATCAATTTATCGAATCAGTTATTGTTTTCTTGCGCACACCGCGAGCAACACCTGTCAAACTACGACATTTCTCTCAAAACACAGGGATGTCGATTCAAACGAGACTAATATTATCAGAAGACCTTGGAGTTAGTCGAAAAATAGTAGGTTATTCTGGGTGGAGTTATTACGCTCTTGCTATGTAAAAATGACCGTCATGGCAGATTCGGACGAGACTAAAATTACGGATGTGGTGATTTGTGTTTGCGCACATAATTCCAGTACATAATCCTAGCTCCCTGGTAAAACTACTACGAATAGGGTTTAAGAGAAGTAATGTTCACTGGCCCAGGATCAGTTTGACCTCAGTGATGTACCATGGTCACCTGGTTTGAAGGATGTGAAGTGGAAACGCTGTAGAGGATCCCCTGAGACATTACATTAGCAAGCCACGTATTGATGCTAGTGAGCTAGAATGAACAGGGTAGGGGGGAGGGTGCGAGAGAGAGAGAGAAGGGGAAATTGTATCCCTGGCTCTGGCTCCACTCTGACTCTCTGCTCCTGCTGTTGCCGTAGTGTTGTTGCTCATCTGTCCTGGCCCCCAGAGGCAGAGCAGCTGCAGTCATTCTTGATATGCTGCACAGCTCCATCCTGGGGGGGGGGGGGGGGGGGGGGGGGGGGTGTCACCAGAACCATTGTCATAGTTGGAAGTTAATTCCCTGGTTGTTGTCCCCCCTACTGCGGACTGTTTCGGAAATAAATGTACTATCGTATCAATGTTATATGGGGGACACATGAGAGAACATCCTCCCACAGCAGTTGTGAGAAGTGAAGTAGTCAGAAAGTGACACTACTGGGTGGGAGTTGATTTGCTGTAGCAGAGGTGTTTATGTTACACAGCCATAGGCACCAGAAGAGATGGAGTATGTTATTACACTGACTAATCGTTCCATGTTTCAACGTCTGTTTATGACGAAGATTATTCAATAATGCTTTACTGCACCAAGCCATTATGGTGTTAAGTCACCAATAATTACCCAAATGATTTACAGTAAAATCAGGTTAGTGTTATTATCAGAAACATTCTCACTACCACAACAGCTCCTATTTCTCTGAAATGTTGTTTAGTTTTTTTCTGGAATTGTCTAAGCACAAATGAGAACAAATAAAATCCCTTGATTTATGAAATGCTTTTCCCCTCCCTCCCTCCCTCCCTCCCTCCCTCCCTCCCTCCCTCCCTCCCTCCCTCCCTCCCTCCCTCCCTCCCTCCCTCCCTCCCTCCCTCCCTCCCTCCCTCCCTCCCTCCCTCCCTCCCTCACTCACTCACTCCCTCACTCACTCACTCCTTCACTAGACTGAGAAGTTGTGTGTAGCTCAAGACCTCTGCTCTGTTCTGCAGCCTATAAGGCAGCTTGTTAGAGAGAGCCCGGGTCTGGTCTGGGTGGCCCTCTCTCCAGGCCCCTCTCTGGATGGCACAGGGCCAGGGGCCAACAGGGGCCTGGAGAGAGGGCCACCCAGACCAGACCCGGGGTTGGGGAAGATTGACAGGTCGTTTACAGTGAGGGATGGAGGTCCAGTGGAACATAATTCCAATTAAAGTAGGGGTCAGTCATAGAGCTGTCAACCCCCTGATCCAGCCTCTTCCTCCACCTGCAGGGTGTTGCTTCATGCTGGAGCAGTTAGAGCCAGGCACTGGCCCTCTATCTTGTAGTGTGTACCTCTGGCCCTGGAACATGGCCCACAGCTGGATGGAGACAAGTGGTAGTAGGGGCCTCTGTCTGGGGCACGTGCCCTGCCTGGCTAGGGACTACTCCACACCTACTGTTGTATCACTAAGCATTTTTTTACAGTGTCCTGATGGTGCTTATGTTAATATCTGTTGAATACACTTCACACATGATTCTTAGGTCTAAAGGTAATACTCAATCAGGCTAATCAGGCAGTGTAAGGCTAAAACTGTTTTATAACCGCTATATCTGGGACGAGCCACTCTACTGTGGTGCTTGAATCCTCAGGTCCCCAGCTACAGTACATGCTGTTGTGTTCCAGGACATTGATCCTTACCGAGCACTATTAGAGTTCTTTCCAAATCCCCAGCCTCGTGCTGCTGCTCGCATCACATTGCATGGCTGGCTGACAGCGTCCCTGACACTGTTACTGTTACTGCCTCTGTGTCTGACATGGCAGGGCCAGGGAGGGAGAGGGGACCAGGGCACTGTCACTGACAGGAGGTTAGAAGTGTACTGTCTCTCTTAGCCAGTATTAGTCCCTTAGACCATCAATGCTTCTCAGGCTAGCTAGTTTAGAATCTATTTTGAAGTGCCTCATTAAAGGATTCATGTGAACTGACACATAATAACCAGCCTGTTCTCTCAGTAGACCCACTCTAAAGCCACATGGCATGCTGGGTTTTCTAACAGGTACCCAGTCACTGTAGCATACTGCTCCTAGCATCATTGTCTAGGTCATTTGTTAAACACCGTAAGCAAGTGTCTAATTAGCATAACATTCATATTTCAGAACCATTCTTAAGAGACCTTCTGGATTCGTCCGCTTCATTTGAATTGTCTGTTATTGGGATAATAATGTTTTGTTGATTTGCAGCGTGTTTATGACCACAGAGGGGCTGGTTGGAATGCAGTGAGAATGTTCTGGTTGTGTATGGGCCCATGCATCTCCAGGGTCCTATCATCAGCCATAAGCTGCTCCTATCAATCTTCATAACAGTACAGGCTGAGTGTGAAGTACAGCTAATCAGTCAGATAAAAGATAGACCTGGATCATACCTCACCATGTTCACAACACAACGTGACGTTTTTCTCCAAGCGCCATCTACACACAGTGGCCTCTCTCAAGCACTAAATCACAGTGTCACCCTCAGTCTCCACCCCACTCCCACCCTACCTGCCTTCCCTCAACCTTTTCCCTGTGTGAGCAACAGCAGCTCACATCATCAGCCCCCCATCCGCTTATTCAAAAGCACGCCTGCTAGCTGAATGAATTGGTAGAGCGGCAGAATTGCAGTTTGATGAAGGAGGTGGCTGCCCTGAATCTTTAGCATCAGATTGCTGATTGCATCGGGGCTTGAAAAGGTCTTTGCTAGTTGGAGCCAGGCCTTTCATTAGCTTGCGCCTTGCGCTTGACAGCCTCTCTCTCCCGTCCCAGCCTCTCTGTCCCCCTGTGGCAGCACTTGTTTTCTGTCCTTGTGCAAATGGCTGGTGTAATCCTGGGCTATAGTGCTTGGGCCTGTCACTCCGTATTTGCAGTAAGCATCTTTCCCTCTCTCATCTCCTGAGCCCTAATTGTATTGTAATTAGCAATTAGCCATCTATTTATGCACACTGGAGCTGAGATTGGACCAGTTCTTAAAAGGGCAGAAGGAGAGTGAGGAGAGGAGAGGCCCAATGCTACAGAACACAAGTACAGGCCAATTCACACTTAGTGCTGCTTGTCCCATTTCTCTATCTTCCTGTCTTCCCATCGAACATCTTCAATTTCTTTCTCTCTCTCTCTTTTCCATAATGCGCTCACACATTAAACAAAGCTTGTATTGATGTATACTGAAGAAAAATATAAAGTGTAAAGTGTTGGTCCCATGTTTCATGAGCTGAAATAAAAGATCCCAGAAATGTTAAAAAAATAACATTAAAAAAAGCTTTGTTGACATCCCTGTTATTGAGCATTTATTCTTCTTTATCAAGAAGCTGATTATCACGACAGCGTGTACGGCGTCGTGTGGGCGAGCGCCGTACACGTTGTGAACAGAGTGCCTCATGGTGGGAGTGGGGTTATGATATGAGCAGGCATAAGCTACAGACAATGAGCATAGTTGCATTTTATCAATGTAAAGGAAATACACAGCGATACTGTGATGAGATCCCGAGGCCCATTGTCGTGCCATTCATCCTTCACCATCACCTCATGTTTCAGAATGATAATGCACGTCCACATGTCGCCAGGATCTGTACACAATTCCTGAAAGATGAAAATGTCCCAGTTCTTCCATGGCCTGCATACACACCAGACATGTCACCCATTGAGCATGTTTGGGATGCTCTGGATCAACGTGTATGATGGCGTGTTCCAGTTTCCACCAATTTTCAACAACTTTGCACAGCCATTGAAAAGGAGTGTGACAACATCAACAGCCTGATCAACTCTATGCGAAGGAGATGTGTTGCGCTGCAAGAGGCAAATAGTGGTCACACCAGATATTGCCTGGTTTTCTGATCCATGCCCCTACTTAAAAAAAGGGTATCTGTGAGGTAACAGTTGCATATCTCTATTCCCAGTCATGTGAAATCCATAGATTAGGGCCTAATGAATTTATTTAAATTGACTGATTTCCTTATATGTACTGTAACTCAGTAAAATCTTTGAAATTGTTGCATGTGGCGTTTATAGTTTTGTTCAGTGTTGCTACAGTAGTACATATTCTGCTTTCTGTCTTTAATTCATCGTCAGTGCTGGTAATGAACAGAACAGATGTAATGTTTACCTGGGCTGGCCATGGTGTAATATAGTGTTGACTGTGTTTGTGTGCCCAGGGCTGAGGGCTTTGATCAGGTTTACACTGCTCTGACAGATGCTCTCTGTGCTCTCACCCTCTCGTCATCAACATGTCCAGTCTGCATCTCTCCCCATGCCAGTAGTTCTATCCTCCTGTTACCATTAGATGAATTGGAGCGCATAACAAATAACTGCTATGGGCGTTTCTGTTTCTCTTGTCATGAGAAATGACACACAACTTACTAGGATGATTTTTCCCCCTCCTGATGTCTGTGGGCTGTAGCCTTGAAAGACGCTGTGCTATGATGAGGGGCCGTACGCTCTAATCGGAGCTGGATATGTGATCTTAGACACTGGGGCTGGGGTGGGAGTGGGAACGTGGGCTCTCAGCGGGCCTGGGGGGGGTCTACTATAGCGGGTTGTTGCGGCGGTATAATCCGCTAGCTTTGGAAATCATCATGGCGGGTACACAAGACGGTGATTAAGGATGAGGAGGTTAAGCTTTCTTATCAAGCGAAGGCTTTAGCCTGGATTGCTTGTTGTCACACAAGTGTTCCCTATTTTAGAGAAGGGCCAAAGTTACTCAGCTGAAAACAGTTGTCAACAAATACTGTTGCAGTTAATTAGGAGCATGGAAGAATCAAGTGGTGCTGTTGATGCTAAGCCTGGGCCCTAAGGGTTTGATGGAGTGGATGGAGGGGAGAGTGAGGGGCTCCCTCCACAGCTTTAACCTCTCACTGTCAGCCTTGCTGCTACAGCAACTGTGCTCTGGATGGAGCCCTTCAGTTTATGGACCAAGTCTGCCAGCATAGTCTTTTCCTTGCTAAACCTCTGCTGTTTATAGTTTACTTTGATGCATATTGGAGGGTCCATTTTTGAGATAGGGATATTGTGGTAACAAGTGGGACTTGTCCTTGGTATGGTGCCTTGGTGTATCCAGTTGATTGACAGCTGGGTGTCTGTGTTTGGAAAGTGGAGGGTAAAACACTGGCCTTGGTAGAGAGGCAGTGACCCATCACACTACTTTGTGTAGGAGACTGTAGTAGATCAATATACAGAGACATGGGAACACAGGGCTCTGGGAGAACAGAACACTACAGGGCCTCCTTGGTCTGTAGAGAGCTGGGGCGGTCCAGCCTACCGGGAGGATGGGCTCATCTCCTTTCCTACAGGGGATTTGTCCCTCTTTTGTCTCTACATTGTATTGTTTTTTATCTGAACTTGCAGGTACTGCAGGCAACATACAGTGAGAGGAACTTCCTCAGCTTTGCCGTGTCCTTCAATTGTTCAGTCTCTAGAAAAAGTATCTGAAAGCCTGTCTATTTCCGTTGCAAAAAGTAATTATCTAATACACTGAACAAAAATATAAATGCAACATGTAAAGTGTTGGTCCCATGCTTCATGAGGTGAAATAAAATATCCCAGACATGTTCCTTTTTGTGGGGAAGAAATTCATTTTGATTTGCTGGGCCTGGCTCCCAAGTGGGTGGGCTGTTGTCCTCCCAAGCCCACCCATAGCTGCACCCCTGCCCAATCATCTAAAATCCATATAGTAGGGCCTAATGAATTTATTTAAATTGACTGATTTCCTGATATGAACTGTAACTCAATAAAATACTTGAAATTGTTTTTATTTTTGTGTGTTATATATGCATAATAACTACAATATGTTATTTTCTCTGCTCTTTGTGCTGTCGATCTGGGTTTCCACTGCTGTACACTATATTTATCTTCCTCCAGTTTGTACATTTAGAGGTAGTAAATACTCTGGCTTGTCTTTGCCATCTTCTGTATACATTTTCATAATCCTCACAGCTTTTATCTCCAGGCTATCAGACTGTAAAACATTCACCACTCGCCAGCCACCGCCCAGTACCCTGCCCTGAGCTTTAGTCACTGTCACTAGCTGGTTACCACCCTGTTACTCAACCCTGTGTCATAGAGGCTGCTGCCCTTCCCACTGTTCCCCAGTAGGCCGTCATTGTAAATAAGAATGTGTTCTTAACTGGCTTGCCTACTTAAATAAAGGTTAATAAATACAAATAAATGTTTAACCCATTTCATATGTATATACTGTATTCTAGTCAACTATTGCTGTATATACTATTCTATTCTATGTTTTCTTCAGATATACTACGTATTCTTCAGCTGTACTGTACCACATACTGTGGTACACACTACTACATTCCATCACATACATATACAGAGTATAAACATATATACTGTACCAGTCAAAAGTTTGGACACACCTACTCATTCAAGGGTTTTTCTTTATTTTTTCTATTTTCTACAATGTATAATAATAGTGAAGACATCAAAACTATAAAATAACACATATGGAATCATGTAGCACAGATTTCCACTGGTATAATGTCCATTACTCATGTTTCTTGGCCCAAGCAAGTCTCTTCTTCTTATTGGTGTCATTTAGAAGTGGTTTCTTTGCAGCAATTCGACCATGAAGCCCTGATTCACGCAGTCTCCTCTGAACAGTTTACCTTAAAATGTGTCTGTTACTTGAACTCTGTGAAGCATTTATTTGGCCTGCAATCTGAGGTGCAGTTAACTCTAATGAATGTATGCTCTGCAGCAGAGGTAACTATGGGTCTTTCTTTCCTGTGGCGGTCTTCATGAGAGCCAGTTTCATCATAGCGCTTGATGGTTTTTGCGACTGCACTTGAAGAAACTTTCAAAGTTCTTGAATTTTTCCAGATGATTAATGATGGACTGTCATTTCTCTTTGCTTATTTGAGCTGTTCTTTCCATAATATGGACTTGGTCTTTTACCATATAGAGCCATCTTCTGTATAGCACCTCTGCCTTGTCACAACATAACTGATTGGTTCAAACACATTAAGAAGGAAATAAATTCCACAAATGAACTTTTAACAACACACACCTGTTAATTGAAATGCATTCCAGGTGACTACCTCACAAAGCTGGTTGAGAGAATGCCAAGAGTGTGCAGAGCTGTTATTAAGGAAAAGGGTGGCTACTTTGAAGAATCTGAAATATAAAATATATTTTAATTTGTTTAACACTTTTTTGGCACAACACAACTAATTGGCTCTAACGCACGAAGAAAGAAAGAAATTCCAACAAATTAAATTTTAACAATAACGGTTAAATTAAGGTTACATTTACAAGGCACAAGGCACACCTGTTATTTGAAATGCATTCCAGGTGACTACCTCATGAAGCTGGTTGAGAGAATGCCAACCGTGTGCAAGGCTGTCATCAAGGCAAAGGGTGGCTACATATAAAATATATTTGATTTGTTTATCACTTTTTTTTAACTACATGATTCCATATGTGTTATTTCATAGTGTTGATGTCTTCACTATTATTGTACAATGTAGAAAATAGTACAAATAAAGAAAAACCCTGGAATGAGTAGGTGTGTCCAAACCTTTGACTGGTACGGTATATATATGTTTATACTCCGGACTCCGATATTGCTCGTCCTAATATTTTTTTGTTTCTTAATTCCATTATTTAACTTTTAGATCTGTATGTATTGTTAGATATTACTATGCTGTTGGAGCTAGGAACACAAGCATTTCTCTACACCCACAATAATATATTCTAAATATGTGTATGTGACCAATAAAATGCGATTTGATTTGATATGTTTAGCAGTTCTGCTACTGTACCCAGTGTCCTTTTGTTGCTGTTCAGAACTCCTCAAATTTACACAAATAATGAAAAGCTGCCATATTAACAATTAGCAGTACAAGTACAGCACAGCAGCCCGTTCTCCTGTTAAAACACATTATTATCAGGAGCTGAAATCCCCTCCATCACCTCTCCATCACACACACACACACACACACACACACACACACACACACACACACACACACACACACACACACACACACACACACACACACACACACACACACACACACACACACACACACACACACACCGTGGAGAGTTGCCCTCCCACCAATCAGCCCCTGTCCCATTTGGGTTCTCTGCGGCTTGTCAGATTAGGAATAGTCTTTTTGAAATGAGCTAATCACACAATAGATCATTGCTGGTAATGCATTCAGAGACAGCATGGAGTGACTTTGATGATAGCAGGAGACTGTGTCCTTGGAGTCTGCAGTCAGTGTCCTCAGCCTGGCCTGGTGTATGTTGAGTCAAGGGAAAGTTAAGGCTGCTCCCTCTCTGTCTTCTATGTTGTGTCTGAGGACTGACTGCAGGTGTGCTGGACATATTGACAGTGAACAAAAGGTTTTCATGGGTCCGAAATGGATCTTTGGCTTTCACACCCGACCCGATATTCATAACTACATTCTCAAAAAACTGAGACACGTTCCAAATGGATCCGTGGACAGTCAGACCCGTTCCAAAAAGGACTGTGAAAAACAGACCCGTGCTGGTTCGGATCAGAGAGACCTGTTCAGATTCGAGAGTAGAAGGAGTGAAATAAACCTCAGACTGGGTGCTGCCAGCGCCATCAATAGACAAGTGATTTTGGCCAAATTATCCACAGTGTCCTTAAAAACTGCCTATAACAAATGACAACAAAACTAAAACTAGTCGTTGTGTTTCGATGTGTAGCATATTCAAAACTTTATAGCCTTTTGTTTTATTGGTTTTTACTTTCCAATAATTGTCTACCTCACAGTTCAGCTGTCAGAGATTTGAGTGCAAATAGCATTTGGCCATTGCATGCGTATAGGATATTAATGTATAATATTCCTATTTTAAAAATGAATATTGAGGCAGACAAGCTTAGCCGTAGAGAGACGGAGAGAAAGATATGCCGGCGCCATGCTCCTGACATCGACATAGATTGTTTTATACTTGTCAGAAAGGCTACTACTGCTATACAGATATAGGTGTACAGAAGGAGGCTAATTCGTATGTTTTCCATCAGAAAATGATATTGTTCGATTAAAGGAGTAACTCTGGTAGGCCTAGAACGTTCTTCCTCACCTCAAGTTCAACTGTCAGAGTCAGTTGGAGTGCCGGGAGGCACTGCCTTCATAGGCCTGCAGTAGCTAAGCCAAAGAACAGCTATACATTCCAGACCTGCACAAAAGTTGCTTAACGTAATTAAGGTCAAGTAAGTCAAGTCATTGTTTATAGGGAAAATGGGAACAGGTTATTATATTTGGGATCTGCTCGAGTCCTGTCAGATCTTGGAATGTCGGGTCTGTTGGACTGTTGAGCTCTACATTGAACCCCGTGGACAGGCAACACAACCCTAGGTCCTGCTAGCCTCCCATTCAAAACACAGCCTCACAACACTGGGGGTTTCTCTCCTTGCAGGTGTATTCTGTTCTACGAGCAGTCAGAGTTGTTGGGTTATTTTTTTTACAACAAGCTTGTTTGTTCTGACTGGCACTCAAGTGTGCACACACACACACACACACACACACACACACACACACACACACACACACACACACACACACACACACACACACACACACACACACACACACACACACACACACACACACACACACACACACACACACACACACACACACACACACACACACACACACACACACACACACACA
>NC_092158.1:26407079-26412079 GCF_045791955.1 Oncorhynchus clarkii lewisi
ACTAACCACAGGGAAAGGCCTAACCACAGTGAAAGGCCTAACCATAGTGAAGAGACTAACCACAGTGAAGGGCCTAACCACAGTCAAGGGACTAACCACAGTGAATGGCCTAACCACAGTGAAAGGCCTAACCACAGTGAAAGGCCTAACCACAGTCAAGGGACTAACCACAGTGAATGGCCTAACCACAGTGAAAGGCCTAACCACAGTGAAGGGACTAACCACAGTGAAGGGCCTAACCACAGTGAAGGGCTTAACCACAGTGAAGGGCCTAACCACAGTGAAGGGCTTAACCTCTGTGAAGGGCTTAACCACAGTGAAGGGCCTAATCACAGTGAAGGGCCTAATCACAGTGGCTGCCTAACCACAGTGAAGGGCCTAATCACAGTGGCTGCCTAACCACAGTGAAGGGCTTAACCACAGTGAATGGCCTAACTGCAGCGAAGGGCCTAACCACAGTGAATGGCCTAACCACAGTTGCTGCCTAACCACAATGAAGGGCTTAACCACAGTGGCTGCCTAACCACAGTGAAAGGCCTAACCACATTCAAGGGACTAACCACAGTGAAAGGCCTAACCACAGTGAAAGGCCTAACCACAGTCAAGGGACTAACCACAGTGAAAGGCCTAACCACAGTGAAAGGCCTAACCACAGTGAAGGGACTAACCACAGTGAAGGGCCTAACCACAGTCAAGGGACTAACCACAGTGAATGGCCTAACCACAGTGAAAGGCCTAACCACAGTGAAAGGCCTAACCACAGTCAAGGGACTAACCACAGTGAATGGCCTAACCACAGTGAAAGGCCTAACCACAGTGAAGGGACTAACCACAGTGAAGGGCCTAACCACAGTGAAGGGCCTAACCACAGTCAAGGGACTAACCACAGTGAATGGCCTAACCACAGTGAAGGGCTTAACCACAGTGGCTGCCTAACCACAGTGAAAGGCCTAACCACAGTCAAGGGACTAACCACAGTGAAAGGCCTAACCACAGTGGAAAGTCTAACCACAGTCAAGGGACTAACGACAGTGAAAGGCCTAACCACAGTCAAGGGACTAACCACAGTGAAAGGCCTAACCACAGTGAAAGGCCTAACCACAGTGAAGGGACTAACCACAGTGAAGGGACTAACCACAGTGAATGGCCTAACCACAGTGAAAGGCCTAACCACAGTGAAGGGACTAACCACAGTGAAGGGCCTAACCACAGTCAAGGGACTAACCACAGTGAATGGCCTAACCACAGTGAATGGCCTAACCACAGTGAAAGGCCTAACCACAGTCAAGGGACTAACCACAGTGAAGGGCCTAATTATCTTGGATGGTTTATTCTTAGTCATTGGTTTACTGAAATCGACTTGAAATGCGTCTCAAAACAAGGTGCCCTTATTTGGCTAAGCTGAATCAACTCCTGGACACTTTGTTTCTCCTGGCCTGCACTGTGTTCTGTGCTGTGGTGGGTTGGGGTCCGGTGCTGGGCTGTAGCTGTGCCGGGGTTTGGTTTCATCAGCCCCGGTCTGCAGTTTCTTTCCAAGTCAGTGGGCCGCCACAATCGGCCCTTTATGTCCTCCTCTGCCCTGGTTCCCATGTCCTACTGGATTGGAGCCAGCTACTGTTGTACCAGGAGCAGGACTCTGGACTCTTAACCTGCTCACTGCCTCTGAGCTGAAGGGGCTGCAGGGGAATGGGAAGGGGGAGTACAGGGTCACAGGGGGGACACTGAGGGAGCAGGGAGGTAGGGGCCCTGGCGCCTCAGAACCATAGACAGGCCCTTCTCACAGGTATTTTCTATAAAATAGTCCTCCGTTGTCCTCCAGGAGTGGATGAAGATCTGTTTACATCTTGTGATCCCTTACTTACTTAGAGTCTTAACCTGCTCATTGCCTCTGAGCTGATGGGCCTGCAGGGGGGTTGGGTGTGGTCACAGGGTCAGACTCATTTGAACCTGAGATCTCTGTCAGAAACATTTTCCATTGTCTGTTCTCTAAGAGTAGCTGAATATCTCTCCACACATCCTGTGGTACTGCTCCCTTAGGACAGGGGCTGGAACTCACACTCTAATAGTGTAGGTGAACAAGAGGACACAACACTCTGAAACCATGTGGTTTGTGCCATCTCTCTGTTCCTCAGTGGACCACTAGGTCTTCTTCTCACCACATTCCCCTGAGAGGAAGCAGATGAGAGAAGAAATGCAAAGATAAAAGAATGAAAAAAAGGATGCCTTGGTTAGTGACAGGAAATTTGTTCTGGTGCTCCGGTAATCTAATATCATAGCTGACATTTCGTTGTGCATTGAGATTTTGTAAATGGCAGAAAAAAACTATATTGCGTGACTGTCCGTAACAGCTGCATCCAGGACTCCATATTAGTTCATTTAGCATACCTGCCCAAGCGCTTACATTTAATAACAACATTTAAGTTTTTGAGGCGTACCAAATAAAAACAGTGCTGATGTCTATTAGTGCATTGCCAAGCTTCCTGTTCCATTGAACACAGACACATTTAGATCCCTCTTCTCAACCAGTAAATATACGATGCACTGGTGGAAATCTTTGTTCAGGATTTTTTTTGTTATTGTTTATTTGCCAAAATGCTTTAGATGAAAACAGCAATGTACTTTCCCAGATCATGCCGTTATTAAATGCGTTTTCTATATCTACGAAATCCTTAAATCCTACCGTTTTGATGGTTTTGATATTGCAGTATTACAACATGAAAGACACTTAAAATCCTGGATTTGCCTTTATTAGGTTCTAAAGTGGTTTGCTCTCAACCCACAGGGCATAGACATCCGCTCAACATGTCATTTTGATTTACATTTGGTTGAGTTGTCAAGTAACATGAATTCAACATGAAATCAACAAAACATTTCACCTTGTCATTGGATTTAGGTTAAAAAAATGTAGAATGAAATGCCCTGATGTTGATGACTTTTCCATGTTGATTCAGCGTCATCGCCTTGATTTTGTTTGGTTGAAAGACATGGAAACAACGTTGATTCAACCAGAGGAAACATCCTCTGTGACACATCATACAGCTCTATATCATCGACTGTATCCTTATGTAATACATGTATTACTAGCCACTTTAACTATGCCACTTTGTTTACATACTCATCTCATATGTATATACTGTACTCGATACCATCTACTGTATCTTGACTATGCTGCTCTGTACCATCACTCATTCATATATCCTTATGTACATATTCTTTATCCCCTCACACTGTGTACAAGACAGTAGTTTTGGAATTGTTAGTTAGATTACTTGTTGGTTATTACTGCATTGTCGGAACTAGAAGCACAAGCATTTCGCTACACTCGCATTAACATCTGCTAACCATGTGTATGTGACAAATAAAATTTGATTTGATTTGATTTGATTTGATACAGTACCTGCATCTCTTCAGAGATATCACAGTAGCTCACTCCTCTTCAGTCACACATAATATTGTAAATATGGTTTTGGCACTGACCCTGGAACTGACCCTGTATATAGCTTACTTACTTTCTCATGTTATTCTTATTTCTATTTCTCCTGTGTTTTTGTTCTACTTTACTTTAAAATATATATATTTTTATAGTACTACTGATATTGATTACTGCGTTGTTGGGAAAGAGCAAACCAGAAAGGCATTTCACTGTACTCGTGCACTTGAAACACCAGCAGATGGACATTTGCATTACATTTTTATACCCCACTGCATCTCATCTCACCTCTGAGTGTGTAGTCAAAGATTTGCCTACAGAATGTGGTGTGAAATCTCCATTCAGCATTTGTGTTTATCCCTCCAGACCAGGCTGTGGTCCTTATAGTAGGTTGTCTGTAGGACACAGCTCCAGTGTTAGTGCTGGTCAGAGCTGGGTTGGTATGAGCCAGCATCAGGTCCATAGGAGCTCTCCTCTGCAGCATGCAATGCTTGACTGAGACTATTTCATCTCCCTGTAGTCACTTGTAGTTAAGGCCTGAGACAGACGAGAGCAATGGAGATGAACTGGCCTTGACCCTGCTGCTGCTTCAGGACCAGACAGACAGACACATTATTTAATATCCCCTCTGACCTTCATTTGCCCAGTGACTTGGAAATGTTTCCAATATTTAAACAACCACAGTAGAATTGACTTTCACTACTATTCCTCCTGATGTTTCAGCTCGTTGTTATTCCTTTGAGGATGGCGATCAGTGACACAATGTAGGGGTTGTTAAGCCTTCAAATCCCTCACTATGGATATTATCACTATGCCCTAGATACCTATCTATCTAGTTTCTATTGGAGCCCTGTGGTGTCTCCTGCTCTTGGAGCAGTGCATCATGGGGGATTGACACATGGTGTGTAGTCTGTCCACCGGCATCCCTCTCTGAAATGGCTCCCCTGGATAAACTGGGATTGCTTGATTACGTTACAGTGCCTCATTGGGTCATTGGCTGATGGAACTGAGAGGCCCCAGTTGTGCTGCTTAAAGAACAATCTGTTAAAAAAAATATTGACTGTGATTGGATGGGATTCCCAGCACCTGCTCACTGGGGTAAATCTGGTAAGGCAGAAAGCAGCAGCAGCAATCTTCCCTGTGCTATTGTGACATGAAGGAGGAAATGGGTGTGTGAGGCGGGAGAGAGGCTACAGCAGCCTTTCAGACGGCTCTTGGGTTGAGCACGTTGTCAAAGGAGCTGTCAGAACTCATCTGCCACTCAGCATCCCCCCCTTTCCCGTGGCTCTCAGAGCTCCTAAACAACCAGGCAATGTACAAGCTGATCTCTGCTCTGCACTGTATGGAGCTGTACCTCAGGTGGGAAAATGCACCCATATAAACATTCTCAGGAAGCGATTAGGCCTGAAAAAGGCCTATTTCCTCAGATATATGGGATTTCACAGCCATGAATGTAGTGCATTAACCTGTAAGCACAAGCCCAGGGGCGCTAATAACTTTCCACTCTTGGGCCACTTGTGATCTTTAAACGAGGTAGGCACTTGCCAAGATCACGCTCGGAAATTAATAC
>NC_092158.1:26417079-26464579 GCF_045791955.1 Oncorhynchus clarkii lewisi
CCCCATATAATACCCCCACTGCGACCTCTATGCTCTCATTGGCTGGCCCTCACTACATATCCGTCGTCAAACACACTGGCTCCAGGTCATCTATAAGTCTTTGCTAGGTAAAGCTTCACCTTATCTCAGCTCACTGGTCATCATAGCAACACCCACCCGTAGCATGCCCTCCAGCAGGTATATTGCACTGGTCATCCCCAAAGCCAACACTTCCTTTGGCCGCCTTTCCTTCCAGTTCTCTGCTGCCAATGACTGGAACGAATTGCAAACATCTCTGAAGCTGGAGTCTTACATCTCCCTCTCTAACTTTAAGCATCAGCTGTCAGAGCAGCTTACCCATCACTGTACCTGTACACAGCCAATCTGTAAATAGCACACCCAACTACCTCATCCCCATATTATTACTTACCCTCTTGCTCTTTTGCACCCCATTATCTCTACTTGCACAACATCATCTGCACATATATCACTCCAGTATTAATGTTACAGTGCCTTGCGAAAGTATTCGGCCCCCTTGAACTTTGCGACCTTTTGCCACATTTCAGGCTTCAAACATAAAGATATAAAACTGTATTTTTTTGTGAAGAATCAACAACAAGTGGGACACAATCATGAAGTGGAACGACATTTATTGGATATTTCAAACTTTTTTAACAAATCAAAAACTGAAAAATTGGGCGTGCAAAATTATTGAGCCCCCTTAAGTTAATACTTTGTAGCGCCACCTTTTGCTGCGATTACAGCTGTAAGTCGCTTGGGGTATGTCTCTATCAGTTTTGTACATCGAGAGACTGAAATTTTTTCCCATTCCTCCTTGCAAAACAGCTCGAGCTCAGTGAGGTTGGATGGAGAGCATTTGTGAACAGCAGTTTTCAGTTCTTTCCACAGATTCTCGATTGGATTCAGGTCTGGACTTTGACTTGGCCATTCTAACACCTGGATATGTTTATTTTTGAACCATTCCATTGTAGATTTTGCTTTATGTTTTGGATCATTGTCTTGTTGGAAGACAAATCTCCGTCCCAGTCTCAGGTCTTTTGCAGACTCCATCAGGTTTTCTTCCAGAATGGTCCTGTATTTGGCTCCATCCATCTTCCCATCAATTTTAACCATCTTCCCTGTCCCTGCTGAAGAAAAGCAGGCCCAAACCATGATACTGCCACCACCATGTTTGACAGTGGGGATGGTGTGTTCAGCTGTGTTGCTTTTACGCCAAACATAACGTTTTGCATTGTTGCCAAAAAGTTACATTTTGGTTTCATCTGACCAGAGCACCTTCTTCCACATGTTTGATGTGTCTCCCAGGTGGCTTGTGGCAAACTTTAAACGACACTTTTTATGGATATCTTTAAGAAATGGCTTTCTTCTTGCCACTCTTCCATAAAGGCCAGATTTGTGCAATATACGACTGATTGTTGTCCAATGGACAGAGTCTCCCACCTCAGCTGTAGATCTCTGCAGTTCATCCAGAGTGATCATGGGCCTCTTGGCTGCATCTCTGATCAGTCTTCTCCTTGTATGAGCTGAAAGTTTAGAGGGACGGCCAGGTCTTGGTAGATTTGCAGTGGTCTGATACTCCTTCCATTTCAATATTATCGCTTGCACAGTGCTCCTTGGGATGTTTAAAGCTTGGGAAATCTTTTTGTATCCAAATCCGGTTTTAAACTTCTTCACAACAGTATCTCGGACCTGCCTGGTGTGTTCCTTGTTCTTCATGATGCTCTCTGCGCTTTTAACGGACCTCTGAGACTATCACAGTGCAGGTGCATTTATACGGAGACTTGATTACACACAGGTGGATTGTATTTATCATCATTAGTCATTTAGGTCAACATTGGATCATTCAGAGATCCTCACTGAACTTCTGGAGAGAGTTTGCTGCACTGAAAGTAAAGGGGCTGAATAATTTTGCACGCCCAATTTTTCAGTTTTTGATTTGTTAAAAAAGTTTGAAATATCCAATAAATGTCGTTCCACTTCATGATTGTGTCCCACTTGTTGTTGATTCTTCACAAAAAAATACAGTTTTATATCTTTATGTTTGAAGCCTGAAATGTGGCAAAAGGTCGCAAAGTTCAAGGGGGCCGAATACTTTCGCAAGGCACTGTAAATTGTAATTATTTCGCCTCTATGGCCTATTTATTGCCTATCTCCCTACTTTTCTACATTTGCACACACTGTACATCGATTTTTCTATTTTTGTTTTCTATTGTGTTATTGACTGTACGTTTGTTCATGTGTAACTCTGTGTTGTTGTTTTTGTCGCAATGCTTTGCTTTGTCTTGGGCAGGTCACAGTTGTAAATGAGAACTTGTTCTCAACTGGCCTACCTGGTTAAATAAAGGTGAAAAAAAACAAACACCAGGTGACTTTATCTAACAGCACCACTGCTACAACGCTGTATGGATTCATCCTAACACTGTCCTTGTGTTCAGAACGGCCCCTTTGTATCAGCCAGACGCTACCCTGCACTCTATTTCACTGCCCAGCAGGAGGCCGTTATCTAGACGCAGACTCTCGGGTGGGAGGTGGATACATTCATTTTGTCTCTTGTTTTATTTCTTCCTTGTTGTGTTTTCAAGGCGAAAGTAAGTCTACTGCTGTTTTACGTGACCTTACTGAAATTCAGTATGTTCAACTTATTTACAAAATGGTGTTGAAAATCCCCCTAAGCTTTCTAATCCCTCCTCTGAGTTACTGTGGCAACCTGAAGACTGTGATTAGTCATATCATTATATCACTATCTCTGTGAAATAGTGATTGGTGTGTTCACGCTGAAGGATTACTGGGATTACAACGCTAATGCAGGACATAATAACAGTTATATGTACAGACGGATGGGTGTGCATCAAATGATTCTCTCGTAGCTTAACGTTACTGGAAAATGATCCTAACGTAGTAATTAATCATGTTTAATTAGACTTCCTCTTTGTACATAGTGGAACACAAACAAGTATGCAAATGCTTACATTTGTTGTTTGTATTTTATGATTTGGACATTGGCTTATGTTGATGCGTATTGTTATAATATATGGCCATAGATAGCGCATCATCATTGACTCATCACTGCACACAAACATTTCATAAACAATGACCAAATAACGGAGATTCTTCAAGAGACCTATTACTCATAGCACCTTTGAAGTGAGATGGTTTGGTTTGACAGCATCACAGCTTTTTTGGACAGTCAAAATTTGACATTCTGTTTCCATGGCCCTGAATCTCTCCACTCTGCCTTCTGACAGCAGCACGCATGAAAGGGTTAATGCCACTCACCTAACCTGTATCATCACAGTAATTTTCAGCCTTCAGATTCGCTTTCACTTTAGCAGTCAGGGAGGTAATCGGCCTGACAGCATGTTGGTGAGGACTTGTGTGTGCTTTCGTGTGTGTGTACACTACCGGTCAAAAGTTTTAGAACACCTACTCATTCAAGGGTTTTTCTTTATTTTTACTATTTTCTACATTATAGAATAACACTGAAGACATCAAAACTATGAAATAACACATGTGGAATCATGTAGTAATCAATTTTTTTTTTAACAAATCCAAATATATTTTCTATTTGAGATTCTTCAAATAGCCACCCATTGCCTTGATTACAGCTTTGCTCCCTCTTGGCATTTTCTCAACCAGCTTCATGAGGTAGTCACCTGGAATGCATTTCAATTAACAGGTGTGCCTTGTTAAAAGTTAATTTGTGAAATTTATTTCCTTCTTAATGTGTTTGAGCCTGTCAGATGTTTTGTGACAAGGTAGGTGTGGTATACAGAAGAGAGTCCTATTTGGTAAAAGACCAAGTTCATATTACGGCAAGAAAAACTCAAATAAGCAAAGAGAAATGACAGTCTATCATTACTTTAAGACATGAAGGTCAGTCAATACGGAACATTTCTAAAACGTTCTTCAAGTGCAGTTGCAAAAACTGTCGATCGCTATGATAAAACTGGCTCTCATGAGGACCGCCACAGGAAAGGAAGACCCAGAGTTACCTCTGATGCAAAGGATAAGTTCATTAGAGTTACCAGCCTCAGAAATTGCAGGCCAAATATATGTTTCATAGAGTTCAAGTAACAGACACACTCCAAAATCAACTGTTCAGAGGAGACTGTGTGAATCAGGGCTTCATGGTCAAATTGCTGCAAAGAAACCACCACTAAAGGACACTTTGCTTGTGCAAAGGAACACGAGCAGTAGACATTTGACCAGTGGAAATGTGTCCTTTGGTCTGGAGTCCAAATGAGAGATTTTTGGTTCCAACCGCCGTGTCTTTGTGAGACGTGTGTGGGTGAACGGATGATCTCTGCATGTGTATTTCCCACCGTGAAGCATGGAGGAGGAGGAGAAGGTGTTATGGTGTTGGGGTGCTTTGCTGCTGACACTGTCTGGGATTTATTTAGAATTCAAGGCACACTTAATCAGCATGGCTACCACAGCATACTGCAGCGATACGCCATCCCATCTGGTTTGGGCTTAGTGGCACTATCTTTTGTTTTTCGACAGGACAATGACCAAATCAAATTGAGATGGTTTGGGATGAGTCGGACTGCAGAGTGAAGGAAAAGCAGACAACAAGTGCTCAGCATATATGGGAACTCCTTCAAGACTGTTGGAAAAGCATTCCAGATGAAGCTGGTTGACAGAATGCCAAGAGTGTGCAAAGCTGTCATCAAGGCAAAGGGTGGCTATTTGAAGAATCTCAAATCTAAAATATATTTGGATTTGTTTAACACTTTTTTGGTTACTACATAATTCCATATGTGTTATTTTGTAGTTTTGACGTCTTCAGTGGTATTCTACAATGTAGAAAATAGTAAAAATAAAGAAAAACCCTTTAATGAGTAGTTGTTCTAACACTTTTGATCGGTAGTGTATGTCTGTATGTGTGTAACCAGAGGTTGTGTGTGTTTGCTGGTGCTACTCCCTGCCTAATCCGCTACTGACCCAGAAGATAGAGACTTGAGACAGAGCCACAGAGAGTTCAAAGCTTGACCAGTGTAGTCCAATACCATGGTCAATGCTAGTCTGTTTGTAGGTGGATGTATTCCTTCCCATGGCAGGATCGCAAAATGCATGTTAACTGCATTTGTTTTCTATATGATGTGTTAAATAGAGCTCTTGGATAACGAGTTTACTGCATGTCGTTGGGTGTAGTAACTGGCCACTGTATCGTTGGGTCTGTGTACAAGGTCTTTATGGCAGAGTCTGTGTGCCTGGTCTCAGGAGCACCACAGTCCATTGGACAGGCCATTGAAGCAGCTGGGCCGAACACACACCAACCCAAATGTACCATTCCATCCAGATCCTCAGCCCGCCCTGCCAGCCCACAGCTTTAGAGAGAGAGCCAGGGGCCTGGCTCCAGCTGTGTGTTAGCCTGCAGTTTTGCTAATGTGAGTTAGCCCAGACCCATCATGCCTAATGCATGTGTCAGCAGCACACATTCACGCCAGAGCGGAGCGGTTCACACTCACACCAATGCGTGTTAGCATGCACACTCAGCATTGTGAATTATCTGAGAAACTCACTAATTGTGTCCGTCCAGCTTCATGATCTTCCGTTCTAGCTAACACATGCACATAGTAATCATGTAGGTCTGAGAAGATTTCTGCTTGGAGGTGTCCTTTCAGATTTATGTGATAACATGTTTGTGATCACAGCTTTAAATGTAAATGTTGAAGCCTTAGATCCATGGATATCCTTGCCAACACTCTCACGTTGGCCAGCTTCCAAATGCCTTTTATTGTATGTAGTAACCCGTTGGCAGCTCTGTGGCTGTGGCCAAAATATAAATCAGATAACGACCTTCCCTTCAAGAGCTCCAGTCGGGGAACTTAACTGCTCTTTATTCTGACTTTGTGGAAGTTCTTTAGAGAGAGAAAAATAACGCCAGAAGTAGAGTGACACCAGAGTTCCCAAACAGAAGAGAAAACGTCTCACCTCTGATAAAATCACACTTCATGACATTTCACATAATTCAGGCATTTTAGATACACTCCAATTTGAGGCTGTGTAACCTTTAAATATGCATACAAAGTTATCCGCAATTGAAGTGTGCTCATGTAAATGCACAGTGATTTTTAACACTCCAGTCCCAAGTTAGATAGGATGTTCCATATAGCTGGCTGATGCTCAGTGTCCAATGGGCAGTGCCTGTTCCACTGAGGAGCCTTTGTTTTGGTCTTTGTGTTTCGTAGCTGCTTCTGAAAGGAAAGCTTGGCAGGACTCATGCTGTTCCATTACTCTCCCCATCCCTCTTTTCCTCTCTCCCTCCTTTCCCTCCATCACACCTGATTCCATTTGTCAAAATCCCCTATTGGCTCAATATCTTCACGCCCATTGAAGGCAACTGAAGACTATATTCCATAGCCCATATGCCATATCTGTTCCCCCCTTGCCTAGCGTCGGTGACAGACTTGTTGGAAAGTGTTTTAATCGGGCACCAGGAGAGCTATTCCATAAGCAATCATTCCACTTCTGGGGAGGTAGTGGGCAGGAGGCGCCAGCGTCACAGCTAACCTTTGCAAGAGTGTAGGCAGGGCCTGGGGAGCAAGTGACTCACCAGAGCCATAGAAAGAACAGGATCAACTGAACTCAGACAGACAGTAGTAGGCACTTGAAAGAGCACAGATCCTAGGCTAAGTTTAGAGGAATACTGTACATGTTTGTGCTTCTTAAATGTGGAGTTTACATGTCTATATTTTTGTCATCGTGAGAAAAGGTGTGTGTGTTGTGCCAACCTGCCATGCACCCTGACACCGTGGGATGATGAAGGTGTGAGTGGGTGCGTGTGTGGTAGGGAGGTGAGCAGGTTGATGAGGAGTGCTAATCACCATTAGCAGCGACAGACTGCTTCATTAGCCAGCCTGACCTCTGGGGCGTCTCTTTACCTCCTAGTTATTAAGCAAAGCCTGTGAAAGTGACTTTGGGGCGCGTTTGGGGAGGAAAGCAGAAGGGCGACACAGCAGTTTCCTAACTGAGAGAGAAAAAGTGAGAGACTGTCAAGTACAGCATCTCGTCACCAACAACACTAACACGGCCTTGAGTTTATTCACTACTGTGGACGGAGTGCCTCAGCTCAGGCTCTGTGTTTAAGGTGATGGTAAGCTGATAGCCACTGAAAGAAAACACCCACAGGTGATGTCATAAGCTGAGTTTCCCATCATCCCAGGCAACATTTGGGTGGTCAGAGGGGAGCCAACCTATCCCCATACCTAAACCCAGTCACACGCTTCATCTCACATACACAGATACACTAATATCAGTGTATGTTTTTATACTACGTCTAGGCTGTCGCATGCTGCACCATTGACAGCGAATCAGCCAAGTGAGCAGGCTGTCTGGTCTTTCCTGACTTGGGTTAGTTAGCTGTGCTGTCAAGCCCAGACTCAGCATTAGTCCTATTGAATGAATAATAGATTGTTAATAGACTCAGCGACCTGTTTGTGCCCTGGCCTAAAGGATAGAGGTATAAATAGCCCAGCGTTAGGTAGGGAGCAGCAGTGTGCTGCAGCACAGACACCTGAGACAGGCTGATAGATTAGTCAATAATGGCTATGAGGAGCTCTCCCTCCGTCTGCAGGTAAGGACCTCCAAAAAACCACATATTATCCACTGGCCGTGCCAACAAAACCACTCAAACATTGGACCTGATTAATCCTAGAACCTTCCCTGTCAATGACAAGTAACTCCTTCAAACTTTTTGCTGTGGGGCTGTCAGATATTTGGTAATCGGTTCATTAATCTTGGCAGGCTGGTTGCCAAATAATGTATACACTGTAGCTGCAAATATCTAAAGAATAAGAAACATCATACATGATAGAAAGTGGTTGCATAATCAGTGCACTGTTATAACTCTTCACACTCCTCATCCTCGTCCATCTGACAGCCTGTGGTTTGGAGGCTGTGTGTGATGTAGGGACGAGGGTGGGTCAGTTTGACCTCTGAGCTGACCTTCCTCTGCAGGTTCAGGGGGTTTGTGGGGCTATGGTGGGGCTGTGGTGGGGCTGCTGTGTGTGGTAGGGCTGGCAGTCAGAGGTCTCTCTCTGCCCAAGCCTCAGACAGCTGTCGTCTCCCCCCTCCCTCTCCTCCCACCCCCTTCCTCACCTCTCTCAGCCACAGTGCCCCGGCTTTGGCATAGCCTGGTGGAAGTGTGTCATTAGCTGTCATGGCAGGCGTGTTGTCATGGCAACATTAGAAGTGACGGCAACTCCAGAAAGGAAAGGTCAACCTGTGAGTGGTTTAACAGACTGGTGCTATGAGGGGATTCACAACACAACACACCAGAGGGTCCAATGTCCTGCCAGTGAGGCTGTGATTTTTACACAGACGAGAGTCTGTCTGAACGACCTTAAAAATAGTCCTTCAAATTGGACTCACTGCCTTAACACCCACTCAGAAATGGTCTGTCTTGGTGGTGTGTGGCAGGCAGCATATGTGTTGCTGGTGGTTAGTTGGTCGTTCTCTTAACAGGCAGCTAGCCTTCATAGTTCTGTCTCTGTGTGAGGAAAATGTAAAAGGCCTCCTGCCAGGAGGCCGTTACTGCACGGCAACACAGAGAGACCTCCTCGTCTGATTGGCTTAATTCAATCAGACATCCACTGAGGCAGCAGTTGTTTGCAGGGAAACTTGATTAACGGTGTCATGAAAGCTAAGACTGTTTCCTCTATTTATCCCCCCTTTCTCCCTTTGCTCAATAAATGATATGCAATGCCATTTCGTGGCAGCAGCACATTATCCTTTTAAACGTGACGTGTTGCAGAATGTTGGTCTGTGATTCCACTCCTCCCCTTCTCTAATCAAATCAAAATCAAATGTTATTTGTGCTCACTCAGCTGTGCCTCAAAAGTAATACAACAACAGATCTATTACCGGTGTGATCATATAGCCTATCTCAAATTTAAAAATGGCCCGATGTGGTGATAATGTACAGCGTACTGCACAAACCTCATTGCTACAGTACTGTTTTTTATTGGTTAATGTTGCATAGGCTTGCGCTTTTTAAGTCATGTTAAAAAATAATCTGGGTGGTAGGTCTCAACTTGCATTTTGAATCAGAAAGTGATCTTGACTCAGAAAAGGTTGGTGGCCACTGTTCTAGAGTTTTCCCTGATATCGTTTCCCTTTAATGTGACAATTGAAATCTAATCAATGCAATATGAGCCACTTTCAATGCAAAATACCGAAACAAAACAAACTATGCAAGATATTTTGTTGTAGGCAGAACTCATCATAGTAGGATTCTATTGCATTGACACGCAAGACTCAACTCGTACTCTACACATACCAATACGGCATAAACAATCAGAGCTGCAGTAGGCCTATATGCAAATATAGGGTCTGTGTCATTTACTTTGAACTGGACTGTGTTTACAGCATGAGCGGTCGTGAGTAGCTGCCCTTGTTTTGATATCTAAGCGAGAGCTGCATGTAGCCACGTGTGCACATTTTGTTCATATCCTATGCTAGTTAGTGAGTTATTAGCCCAGTTATAGGTCATTTGTAGTCAGCAATAGGGGAGTGATTGCTTCCTACAAGAGCACAAAACATGTACATATCTAGAAATCTTTAAAAAGCAAGGCAGGTAAAGAGCTTTTTTTTGTCTTAAAGGGGCAGTGTTGTATTTTTAGACAGGCTTGAATAAGCTAAGTAGCCAGTAGGCAGAGGGGAACATAATTTGTCTGATTGTCTATAATAATTGTATGGGAATAATAATACTTTTTATTTTGTAAAGTGGTTTCTTGCATCAAACAACACAACATTTTCAGTCAGTGGATAAACAGGTTAATGTCAAGCCCTGCATGTTTTTTCTTCTTCAAAGGTCTCATGGAATGTAGGCCTAAATTAAACACCACACACTGGCTGCTACTGTAGGGTGAATGACAGATGCTTCCATGTTAAAATGTTATGGGATACATTTTCTCCATTGTTTTTGATGGTCGGCCACTCTGGTAGGCCTACATTATGATCATATAGCCACAGTAGCCTACTTGGCCACTGTTATAACTGTAACTTAAAGCGGGTACAGCCTCAGTGTTCACAGTAAACGCGCGCAGTTAGTTGCACAGAATTTTCACAACGTTCAAGTTTGTGCTCAGCAGACCTGAAATTTGCTCAGTGCCGGAAAAGATTTGAGGGAACGTTGGTCCTGTTGGTTCTAGATTTGGGGCATCGGTACCACTTCGTGTGCGGTTGCAGAGAGAATAGTCTAGGACTTGGGTGGCTGGAGTTTTTGGCAATTTTTAGGGCCTTCCTCTGACACAGTTTGGTATAGAGGTCCTGGATGTCAGGGAGCTCGGCCCCAGTGATTTCCTGGACGTACGCACTACCTTCTGTAGCTCGTTGTGGTTGGATGCCAAGCAGTTTCCATACCAAGTGGTGATACAGCCTATCAAGATGCTCTCAATGGTGCAACTGCAGAACTTTTTAAGGATTTGAGAGTCCATAATGAATCTTTTCAGTCTCCTGAGAGGGAAGACACGTGATTGTAATCTGTAAAAGTTTGCAAGCCCTGCCACATCCGACAAGCATCAGAGCCGGCGTAGTAGGGTTTGATCTTGGTTCTGTATTGATTGATGCATTCAAATAGAGACCCAGCCATTACAATTACACTCACTGCCTGGCCGGAAAGCTGTCATTTAGGAGATATGATCAAACAGGACTCTCGCTCCAGCGCTCCACTGCCTGGCCGGAAAGCTGTCATTTAGGAGATATGATCAAACAGGACTCTCACTCCAGCGCTCCAGCGCTCCAGCGCTCCACTGCCTGGCCGGAAAGCTGTCATTTAGGAGATATGATCAAACAGGACTCTCGCTCCAGCGCTCCAGCGCTCCACTGCCTGGCCGGAAAGCTGTCATTTAGGAGATATGATCAAACAGGACTCTCGCTCCAGCGCTCCACTGCCTGGCCGGAAAGCTGTCATTTAGGAGATATGATCAAACAGGACTCTCGCTCCAGCGCTCCAGCGCTCCACTGCCTGGTGTTTGTCGTGCCATTTGAGTCTGGATTGGTTTAAGTCCATTGTGTTGAAATGATACTGGACTGGATAGGTAGAGATGGCTTGAACAGAGACATGAGGAAATAAACTTCTCAATGCAACTGCGCTAGCTGTCCTTAAACCTTTAATTTACTCTGCAGTGAAAGACAATGAGGGCCAGAGGCACGTCAATTGAAAACATTTCCCGTTTTTAAGACTGTTAAGAATTCCTGTGTGGTATATCCTTAGTCGCGTCTTTGTTGCGAGGCGCGCTGTGTGAAAATTCCTCTCATCTCCAAAGCCGCCATTAGGAATTCATGGCAAGGACTCCATATGCAAGCTTGGAAGTGCTTTGATTAAAATGCTAACGAGCACTCGATGGCTCAGGATATCACATTTCCTTTAGTATTAATGCTCTCCTGTTACATTCATTCACAGCTAATAAGTCAGAATCAATCTACCTGCTGTATGCATTGTGGCTTTGTGAGAGCTTAACTGGGCCCATGAGAGATGGAATCATTTTACTTTTGAAACAGAGAGATTGTATGTGTATGTTTGTGTGGGTGTGTGTGTCTTCATGCTTTTGTGTGTGTGTGTGTGTGTGTGTGTGTGTGTGTGTGTGTGTGCGTGTGTGCGTGTGTCCGCGCCAAAGACAGAGATAAAAAGATACGAGGCGCTACTCTTCTAACCAAACAGTGTGCTGCATCTACTTTGTCTTCTGATGAGGCTTGAAAGAGGGGCTCAGTAGCTTCCTGCTAATATCACAGGAGAAGATGACATCACAAACTAGTCTCTCAAATCACTTGACTTGTACGCTTTCTCTTCTGTTCTCGTTGTGCACCAATCCATTCCATGGAAGGCAGCAGCGCGTGATGACTCAGTTTTAAAGCAGCACTCCGACACTCCCAATTGTGCACACGCAAGCATACACACACACACACACACAATTTCCCCAACATAAAAAACATCAAAGGCTGCTCCAGTATGTCACTGTAGCGCAGGGCAATGACACTGAGGTCTGTTCCCTGTGAAGCGTGTCACACTACTTAACTGTAATGTCTCTTCTGTGGCATGGTGGGTTTATATGTCTAGTTCTATGGCCTCTCACAGGGAAATATACACCTCTATGGGAAAATGACTCACCAAATCATTCAGCCACTCATAGAGCTCTCAGTGCAGCAGAATGATTGGTTCTCTAGATGAAACCATACAGACAAGGACAATCATTTAAGTTGCATCAAGGTGCAACATGTGGTCTATCACAGATACCATAGTATTGGTGTTATTATTCCCACAATCAAATATTTAGAGTTAGAGTTCGCTATTACTCACGTTTCTCAGCTATCAAACATACTAATCAAAAGAAAAACAACACTTATGTCAAATATGTATGGGTAATTTAAAATGTGCAAAATGTAAGAGACACACTATCATTCAGTTATGGCATGCAGTTATCTGGTCTGCTATCTCAACTATTGCTTGTGTTAATATTGCTGACGCTAAAGACATTCATGGCCACATTATGTGCTGCACTGATGGAGACGTGAGAGGAATATCTACAGTATCTCTCTCTCCCCCTGGGCTATAATCCCATGGACCGTGGGGGGCTCTCCTCTCCTCCTTCCATGGGCTTGTTACATGGTTCTGTCTCATCCCTCACCCTGGTGGGTCTCCATAATGGACGTTACAGATCAACCTGCTCTGGACACGGACTGACCCCTAAGACATTATACTCCAGGCTGTGTCCTGTGTAACATGATGATGATGATGAACAGTCCATCTGTGCCTGGCATGTTCACTGTAACTCACAGCTCAGAGGCTGTCCCAAGGTTGATACATGAAACCCCATAACACAGTAGTCTGCTCTGGTAATAATGGGGACAGTGAGCTCCATAGGCAATCCCACATATGCCTGAGGGCCCTGGCCCTTAGTTGAGGTCCTGTGACTGGTGAAGCTCTGCTTACATCATCAGAGCCTGTGCTGAGTTGGGCTGCATTTGTCGGTGTAGAAACCCTGTCAGCTGGAAATGACTGTGTATGCTGAGCAAAGTTTGTTTACTGGGAAGCCTTCAGAGAGCCCTTCAGACAGTTTGTTCTCAGCAGAAGTAGTGTGTGTGTGTGTGTGTGTGTGTGTGTGTGTGTGTGTGTGTGTGTGTGTGTGTGTGTGTGTGTGTGTGTGTGTGTGTCTGTGTGTCTGTGTGTGTCTGTGTGCGTACGTAAGAAGTATTCTGCAGGATGTTGCTCCTTTGATTCACAGGAAGGGTTTGAGACAGTTTGACTGGACTGGGCCAGAGAGAATGTGGGAGAGGAGACCTCCTCGGTATGACTAACACCACTTGCTGCCTTCCTCTCCTCTCCTCTCCTCTCCTCTCCTCTCCTCTCCTAATGTTCACTATGTTTTTTTGTATTAGCGGTAGAAGTTCGAGTTAAAAGTGTATAACAATAGCAGCAGTCTGTTTCTCTGCTGGGAGGCTCCTTTCCTCACTGTTATATTCTGATTATGATGGAAAGGTTTTTCAACTGACAGTGCTGTTGAACATTTAAAAACTGTCTGTCTGCCACTCGGGAAGATGCAGAGTAGGATAGCCACTTGCTGGCTGATAGGATTTGTTGTCCTCATTTGAACTAGTGTGCAGTTATAGAATAACTGCCTCACTCAAACTTTCAAAGTCTAAGATCTGTAGCATTGTGTAAGAAAACACAGCCCAACACCATTGAAAGACCACAGGGACTGTGGAAATTAGGTTTGTAGGGTCCAGTACATGTTTCTAAGTCACACCTGTCTGGATGGAGACAGAAGGAGTTTACAGTATGCCCCTAGGGCCACTCCAAACCCCATAGCAATCTACACAGTATTCTCCATAAGTACAGAACAGCCTTGTGTGTTATGTTCTGTATTGTACTAGCTGAATGAGGCCTAATAAATGGGAGATATAGGGGAAACTGTACCAGTTCTCACAAAAAAAAGAGGCTATTGTTTCTGAGAACTTGTGGGTTTTGGGTTAGAAAAATTTGAGGATTCATAATCGTGTTGAGTAAGGAAGGAGAGATTCCTTTTCTCTGCTTGTGTTCAAGGTCTTTGCACTGCTCCAATTTAGTAAGTCTAGTCAAGGCATTCTAACAATACGTACAAATTAATTGTGAAGATTAATACAAAAATAGTGTGGGTGTGGTTGGGAGAGTCTGTGAAAGGAGTGAACTGAGTTAGAAGGTGGGGGGAGGGTGGGTGGGGTTAGTGTGCTTTGGCAGAGTGCCTGTGAAAACTGTTACTGTTTTATGTTATTAAGAATGCAAGGACAACTGGGAAAATACTCTTTCATTCTTGGAGTGGCTAATTAAAATTCTGAGATAGCTCTCTTTGTATCTTCGAATCCTTTGTGTCCAGCTGCATTACTTTTAGTCACACATCTCAACTTGGCTGGCCTCCTCATCACACTGGAACTATTCAATACACAGTGAACTCTCACACTGTCCCATCTACCTCTTCTCTCTTTCTCTAGCTCACCGCCTATCTCTCCATTGGTTTTGACTGTCTGACTGTCTGTCTCTCTGTGTGTCTGTCTACATGCCTCTCACTCGTTTGATTACTGAAACAATACATTCACATTTCAAATACATGCTGTATTGAGGTAAATGAATAGTTTGTTTTCACATTTGGTTTTCTTGTCTGTGCTGTTCATTTCTGTTTTCATTAAAGCCCCTCCTCTCTCTCTGTTTGGTTGCCTCCCAAGACACCACAGGGGTCTTTGTCCGATAAAACGTGATTGATTGAAATCCTGCTCTCACCATGGCCCATCCACTCACAAAGCCTGTAATTAAAGTAGATAGCAAACTCTACCCCCTACATACCTCTGATGTATAGTGACCCTGTCAAAAATAATCAACTTCTCCGAAAAGTCAATAAAGCAGACAAACATTTTTCTCTTGTTTGTGTGGTGAAAATGTTTGTTCCCTCTCTATATCAGCCATCATTCCCATGGCACCCATCGGCTCCTAGCCTGTTTTTCCCCTCTCTATATCAATTAAATTCAAGGGGCTTTATTGGCATGGGAAACTTATGTCAACATACCAAAGCAAGTGAAGTAGATAATATACAAAAGTGAAATAAACAATAAAAATGAACAGTAAACATTACACTCACAGAAGTTCCAAAAGAATAAAGACATTACAAATGTCATATTATGTATATATACAGTGTTGTAACGATGTACAAATGGTTAAAGTACAAAGGGGAAAATAAATAAGCATAAAAATGGCTTGTATTTACAATGGTGTTTGTTCTTGACTGGTTGACCTTTTCTTGTGGCAACAGGTCACAAATCTTGCTGCGGTGATGGCACACTGTGGTATTTCACCCAGTAGATATGGGAGTGTCGTGTCTTTGGCTATGCCGGATTAAGTGATATGACATGCTATTCTATAAAATAATTTATCCGTAATTAATATTACCTGATTGAGCTAATCATGTAAATGTAATTAACTAGAGAGTCGGGCCCCACGGAAAAATATTTATAGAGCTGTTATCTTCCGAATAAACTCTTAAAGACCTAGTAATATTTTACATCAATAGCAGTCAATATTAATCGTCATCTTAATTCAGTCTCATCTGAAAGTTGTAAATTATTGGTTATCTGCACGAACCCTGGCTAACAAGTTGAATCAGCAATACAAAATTGGCTACTTAATGCTTAGTGTACATAATGTTTTTCTATGCTATTGATAAACTTACACAAACGCTTGGATTGCTTTCGCTGTAAAGCATAATTTCAAAATCTGAGACGACAGGTGGATTAACAAAAGGCTAAACTGTGTTTTGCAATATTGCACTTGTGATTTCATGAATATGAATATTTTTTTGAAATATTATTTGACTGTGGCGCTCTGCTATTCAGCGGTTGCTGACAAAAATGATCCCGCTAACGGGATGGGTACCGTCAAGAAGTTGACTCTTTAGCCATATCCCAGTTTACCTATTTGCTTATGGTCTTGCCTACACCTAGCAACCTGTTTATTAAATTATATGAAGAAAAAAAATATTCAATTTTATTTGGAATGTCGAGCCAGACAAAATTAAAAGGGCCTATTTATATAATTAATATGATGAGAGCATAAATTATTTTTATTTGAACCTTTATTTAACTAGGCAAGTCAGTTAAGAACAAATTCTTATTTTCAACTACGGCCTAGGAACAGTGGGTTAACTGCCTGTTCAGGGGCAGAACGACAGATTTGTTCTTTGTCAGCTTGGGGATTTGAACTTGCAACCTTACGGTTACAGCTCTAACGCTGTAACCACTAGGCTACCTTGTCGCCCCATATTATAGAATTAGACCTCTCACTAAAGGCGTCAGTCATCCAAAAGTTATATACTTAAATCCAAACTGGTTCTCTAGCAAATTAGTAAGAATGTCTGCACCATGTTCAAGAATGGCCTTTTTCCCTTTATTCAGATTACAACCTCTCATTTATGGTTATATGAAAATGAAATAATCTCCAAAATATCACTATTTTTAAAACAAGCCATAGAAAGTTGGTTGCAATGTCAGTTTAATCCACCAGAAAAGACAGAACAAATAATACAACAAGTATTCTGGTTAAACTCAAATATACTAAATGATTAAAAAAGGTATAATCTTTGTAAATGATATCATAAATAGGACTGGTGGAGTTATGCCACACATGCAGCTAACAGAAATATATGGAAATGTCTGCTCAACCCAAAATTACAACCAACTAATTGCAGCATTACCGCAAAAATGGAAGAAGCAAGGGGGAAAAAGTAAGGAGCTTGTCTGTCGGCCCTGCATTAAAGACCAATATTGGTTAAAGAAATCTGTGATAAATAAAAAAGTATACCAGTTTCATTTAAGGCCCAAAAAATGGATTGCAAAATAGTTGGGAAGAGTTTTTCGATGTACCGATTCCATGGCACATGATTTATGAACTGATACGCAACACGACGCCGGATGCAAAACTTACAATTTTTCAATTTAAATTATTATACTTAAGTAGCTTGTTTTTGGTCACCAGGTTCAGGAATGGCTGAAGAATAACAACATTTATCTGGAGCTAACCCTGCAGATAGAACTGCTGGGTGATCTGAAAAGTCATAGTCAATCAATCAATAATATAATAATACTTTTAGCAAAATAAATTATCTTCAATTTACAATCTGTAGAAACTATGAGAAATGCATCTCAGTGCAAGAGGTGTTTACTCCTGAGGTGCTGACCTGTTGCACCCGCTACAACCACTCTGATTATTATTATTTGACCCTGCTGGTCATCTATGAACATTTGAACATCTTGGCCATGTTCTGTTATAATCTCGAACCGGCACAGCCAGAAGTGGTCTGGCCACCCCTCAGAGCCTGGTTCCTCTCTAGGTTTCTTCCTAGGTTCCTGCCTTTCTAGGGAGTTTTTCCTAGCCACCGTGCCTCTACATCTGCATTGCTTGCTGTTTGGGGTTTTAGGCTGGGTTTCTGTACAGCACTTTGTGTTATTGGCTGATGTAAAAAGGGTTTTATAAATACATTTGATTTATTGATTGACTACAGTCTCTGGTTCGAATCCAGGCTGAATCACATCTGGCCGTGATTGGGAGTCCCATAGGGAGGCGCACAATTGGTCCAGCGTCGTACTGGTTTGGCCAGGCTAGGCCGTCATTGTAAATAAGAATTTGGTCTTAACTGACTTGCCTAGTTAAATAAAGGTTACATTTAAAAATAAAAATACATTAAAAAAAGAGAAAGGTTCAGAAATGTTGTGAAACATCACAGTACAATCCAACATGGATGGTGTTAAGAGATAGATGAGAGGGGTTGAATGGAGCTGAAGGGTGGGACTACAAGATAACTAATGTAAAATATACTCTGTCCGTAAAATGTATATGTAATATATATCCAGTAGGTTCAGAACTTATATATATGGCAAATTGAATCAAACTGGAAGGACAACATAAATAGATGGGCGAGGTTGAGGGTAGAGGAAGGACAGCACTAAAAACAAACAGAATACAACTATTGTAAAATAGATGGTGTGCCTCTGCCAGAAGACTGAAACTTGGCCGCAAATGTATCTTCCAGCAAGAGAATAACCCCAAGCACTAATCAAAATCCACAAAGAAATGGTTCATTCACCACAAAATCTGCATTTTGCAATGGCTATCTCAGTCTCCGGACTTGAACCCCATTGTGGTTTGAGTTGAAGAGGGCTGTCCATATGCTCAGACGAAGGATATCAAAGATCTTAAAATAATCTGTATTTTTTTGTTGCACACAATATACACTAAGTGTACAAAATATTAGGAACACCTGCTCTTTCCATATGATAGACTGACCAGGTGAATCCAGGTGAAAGCAATGATCCCTTATTGATGTCACTTGTAAAATCCACTTCAATCAGTGTAGATGAAGAGGAGTAGACAGGTTAAAGAATGATTTTTAAGCCTTGAGACACTTGAGACATGGATTGTGTGTGTTTGTCCTTCAGAGGGTGAATGGGCAAGACAAAAGCTTTAAGTGCCTTTGAACAGGGTACGGTAGTAGGTGCCAGGCGCACCGGTATGAGTGTGTCAAATACTGCAACGCTGCTGGGTTTTTCATGCTCAACAGTTTCCCATGTGTATCAAGAATGGTCCACCACCCAAAGCCAACTTGTCACAACCGTGGGAACCGTGTAGTCAACATTGCCAGCATCCCTGTGGAACGCTTTCGACACCTTGTAGAGTCCATGTCTCTACGAATTGAGTCTGTTCTGAGGGCAATACCAGGAAGGTGTTCTTAATGATGTGTACACTCAGTATAGCTCAGTATTTGTATTCGTTTTTTACCATCTTTATCAAGGGTGCCAATAATTATGAACCTCACAGTATGTCCTACATCAACTCAGCCTGACTTCTGTTAGATAGAGCATTCATCATGTTGATAGAGGATTTGGTACATAATACCCCCAGATTATATAACAAGTTAGCTGAATAATCAGGGATCCTTGTGAGATGAATGTGAGAAGAGTGAATAGACCATAGAGTATTTGAAGATGTTCCTCCTTTTTAACAATTCTATGGACTCTCCACATGCACTGTTGGATGGCAATGTGATCACGTTGGAAATGGCTGTGCAGAAATCTTATCTCCCTCCATCTTTCCCATTACTGGGAGATTGAAACCCCTGCAGCAGTGATCCGACTCCTGCTCCGGCTGCAGCCAAGAACACATTTTAGATTACAATATGACAGCTTTTAAAATGTCACCATTTCTTGTTCAGATGCTCTGCCAAGCACTTCACTCATATGTGCTGTGGGTTTTGCAGCAGTTGGGTTCTAAACTGGTGGCAGCTCCCTGGCCCTGCCCCTAATGTGTGGCTGCATTAATGACATCATCCATTCTGGTAAAGTCAACCACATATACAGTAGCTACCAATACTGCTGGATTCAATACCATGTTCCAACCATCACTCCACACTCATCAATATATTGTAAATAAGAATTTGTTCTGAACTGACTTGCCTAGTTAAATAAAGGTTAAAGAAAGAAAGAAAGCTATACAAAAATGAGACCTGCCACTAAACCAGGTTAGCTCATGGTTTGGATGGGACAGTTATGTCAGGTCTCAGGGAAGATGACATCACATGGCTAGCATTCACTAGCTTACCTCCACTCCACAGACAGTCACTCTGGACAGCGCTGATAATGTCACTCTCCCTGCTCCCGTCCGTCAGTCAGTCAGTCACTTCACAGGGCAGATGGACCAAGGCTACGGCCCAGACAGAGCCCAGGGGCAGCGCTGGAGAGGCACTGGGGGGATGAAGGGGACCTCTGCTGCCCACCATCTGGCCAAGTGGCATGCGTTAGTGCCAACCCGATGCCCGCTGAGGGAAGGGGCACAGGGCACAGAGATGCGCTACAGAGACAGGCAGGCAGGGGGGCATTTGTAGACACAGGCCATCCTTTCTCAGTAAAAGGCCCACTCAGCAACACCTGTGCTCCCAGTCAGCCTTGTCCGCCCACGCCTGGCCCCACCACATCCTCGTCCTGTCAGAACGGCTGCACTCAGCAGAAAGACAGGCTCCTCCAACAAAGGACTTTGCGGGATAGGAAGTGTGCGTGCAGGTGAATAACGATAACTAGTTATTCAGCTATTCATATATTCATCTGTGCATTCATATTTAGCCCCTGCTGTGAGTGAGATGAACACTGTTTTGTAGCCGGGGCTCTGACTGTTACAGAGACAGAACACTCGCCTTCATTCACTCCCCATGGCTCTCACAAAGACTTTTAATACTCTGCTGTATTCTACATGTGACAGGATGAGTATCGTTCCCTGACCCCTTAACCCTAAGCTTGGGGTTAGAATCTCAGGGCAGGCACCTACTATAGTACAGTATGTAAGCCTACACTTGTTAAATGATTTAGAGTAGAAAAATAGTGTTGGCATAAAAGAAAGATTTAATGTTATAATTTTTCTCCAGTGAGAAAACATAAACCTATTCATCACTAGATAAGCATGAATACTAAAGGTGTTAAATCATAGTCCTTATACATTTGTGGGCTTCTTCTTCACACTCTGTTACTTTGATTTGCCAGCATTCTTTTTCTAGGGTGTAGCTACATGTGTTTATATTCTGTCTGGTCACACGCAGAGGATCTGTACCTTACTGTGTAGTATGGACTAAATGACATTCTCTAGCAGCCAGACACCAGTGTGTCTGCCCTGGGTTATCACTTACCTCTTGTTGGGACACATATCATGTAATAATGGCTGTGGGCTCCTGGTCTGGAGAAGGTAAATGATGCCCTGTAATGTAGTGTAAATGATGGCTTAAGGACAGGAGAGGCAGTGGGACTGACTCAGCCCTGGGGTGGATATATTACCTGGAGAGCTGTCCTTTCCATCCCACACCAGAATTACTCTCCCACTGGCCCCTCCTTCCCTACTCCACTTGGCTGAGGCCTGCTTTAGCCAGAGGCCTTTGCCTGCGGGGCAGCAATCGATTCGTGTAAAGCAGAATGTAAAAAATGTACGCGTTAAGAGAGAGCTTGAAAGACCCAGAGCAGAGGTTTGAAATGACCGGGTGCTTCAGTGTACATGGATCAAAATGTGTAAGAAGAGCGATAGAGGCCTTTACTTCAGACTCAAGACTAAAGCGTTCAGATATTCCCTTACACAGACCTGTCATTCTCTATAAGTGCTCGGTGTGAGAGTGATTTACTGATATCAGCCAAACGCATTAGGCCTCACTGACCACAGAAATGGACCAGACGTCTGTCCATCTCACCACCCAGAGAAGCTATAGCAAATGCATAAGAAGTTGATTTGGATTGTAGTATTTTACTTCCAGCAGTATCTACAGTGTTGATTTTTTGCGCAAAATTGCTCAACTTATGCCTATCAAAATGTTTAATTAAATATGATTAGTTTACCGAATTTAGGGTACAGAATAGGGTACAGGGTAGGGTACAGGGTACGGTACAGAATAGGGCACAGGGTAGGGTACAGTAGTCTGAACTTCAGTAATGATATGTATGTGTGCCTCTGTGTGGTGATCAGAGGGTTAAGGCTGTGTTGTTAGTCTTTCAGCAGGTCTACTGGGGATTGGTTGAGGTGGTGTTAGTTTTTCAGCAGGCCTACTGGGGATTGGTGGAGATGTTGTTAGTCTTTCAGCAGGTCTACTCGGGATTGGTGGAGATGTTATTAGTCTTTCAGCAGGCCTACTGGGGATTGGTGCAGATGTTGTTAGTCTTTCAGCAAGCCTACTGGGGATTGCTGGAGATGTTGTTAGTTTTCAGCAAGCCTACTGGGGATTGGTGGAGGTGGTGTTAAAACCTACCTAGGTCTGTTAAATGGTTGTTTTCTGTATCTCCATGTGGGCCGGTGAGCCACACCTGTGTGTGTGTGTGTGTGTGTGTGTGTGTGTGTGTGTGTGTGTGTGTGTGTGTGTGTGTGTGTGTGCGTGTGCGTGTGCGTGCGTGTGCGTGTTATGTGCATGTGTGCGTGCTTGGTGCTGGGCCCATGCTGGGGAGTTGTACAGCACCATGGTAATTGGTGTGGTTTCTGGAGCTAGTGTGAGCTGGCAGGTCAGGTCCAGTGTGGTTATTCCCGCGTGGTCGGTGTGAAAACCTGAGCCAGAGTGACGCAGTCAGAGACAAGTCTTACCCAACCACAGGGTGCAGCCTACAGGTCCATCTGATGGTACTTCCTCGGAAGCAGGTGTCAATATAAAAGTATATGGGTAAGAACTAAGAGGGAGGTGATGATAGGGAAAAGTGCATAAACAGCACCAGTAGAAAGTAGCACAGCCACCAGCTGTAAAATCTTCCCTTGAAATGATTTGCTACAGGAATTAAAATACCAATCACCCACAGGGCTCGAACCCTCTGGAGATTTGAATAAAGCCCCTAAGCCAAAGCATTAGAGATATCTGGAGAGTGAGAGAGGGAAATAAAGAGATAGAGATGGTGTAGAGACCCAGTCCTCTTATTTGTTCCACTATCAGTCCTTCCTAATGGCTGCCCAGTGAGAGAGTGAAATAAAGAGATAGAGAGTGAGAAGGGAGATCTCATTCAGTGAGAGAGTGAAATAAAGAGATAGAGAGTGAGAAGGGAGATCTCATTCCCCTCTCTAATGGTGTAGAGACCCAGTCCTCTTATTTGTTCCACTATCAGTCCTTCCCCTCTCTAATGGTGTAGAGACTTAGTCCTCTTATTTGTTCCACTATCAGTCCTTCCTAATGGCTGCCCAGTGAGAGAGTGAAATAAAGAGATAGAGAGTGAGAAGGGAGATCTCATTCCCCTCTCTAATGGTGTAGAGACCCAGTCCTCTTATTTGTTCCACTATCAGTCCTTCCTAATGGCTGCCCAGTGAGAGAGTGGCCAGTCAGCCCCATTAGCTGTGGCTGAGCCTGAGACAGGGAGGGGTCTGGAGTCTGGAGCCAGCCGCAGTAGGGGTCCTTCCCTCCCACGGCTCCACACTGCAGAGCGAGCCCCAGCCTCCCCCCCCCCCCCCCCCCCCCCCCCCCCCCGCCCGCCCCTTAACCTCCCACCCACCCTTGGCCTCTCCACACCACACGCTCCACTCAGAGAGAAAATTATGGATTTCTCAGTGCATAATGGAGACCTTCCGACTAGTCTTGAAAGCTGCTCTCTAATAACTTTACTGATAAATGAAACAGTGTAGAGACAGTAGGCTGAGTCAGAGGCCGAGGAACAGACAGTCTCGCAGGCAGCAGCAGACGTCAGGGTCAGAGTTCATTATGGGACTTTTACATACAGCTCAGCTTTGCATTAAAATGGTGGATTTAATTAAACAGGGCTGGTATTCAAATAAAGCTGTCAGGGAGGAAGGAATGACTTCAGGTGGAAATGCTAGGGGCTTCAAAGGGACACGTGTGGACAGCATCTGTCATTGTGGTGGAGCTGCAAGCTGTCGTGTGCCACCAGACAGGCCATGAACCCACCATAGCAGCAGCTCACATCCAATACAGCAGAACACAGAGAGTGTGTGTGGAGAGCAAGAGGGAGAGAGAGAGAGAGAGAGTCTTTATTCTTTTGGAACTTTTGTGAGTGTAATGTTTACTGCACGTTTTTTATTGTTTGGCAATGTAAACAAATGTTTCCCATGCCAATAAAGCCCCTTAAATTGCATTGAGAGAGAGAGAAAGTGAGATATCGAGAGAGAGAACATAGGGACCCAGAAAACCTGAGCCTTCACTATGGTGAATCACTGAAACAATGCAGAAATACACTACTGAAAAAGAAGGAACGGCACATCAGAAATCAGCTCAATGTAATTGAAGAATCTATAGAATCAAACCACTTCTGTGAAAATTGGAATACTCTTAAACAAACAACAACATGAAGAGTTATCAATCCAAAACCAAGATGTATGGATAAACCACTTCTCCAATCTTTTTGGCTCTATAGCAAAGATCAAACATCAAAAACATGATCAAATACAAATCTTAGAATTAACTATTAAAGACTACCAGAACCCACTGGATTCTCCAATTACATTGAGTAAACTACAGGAGAAAATACAAACACTCCAACCCAAAATGGCCTGTGGGGTTGATGGTATCCCAAATGAAATTATAAAATACACAGATCACAAATTCCAATACTTAACCTATTTAACATCATCCTCAGCTCTGGCATCTTCCCCAATTTTTGGAACCAAGCACTGATCACCCCAATCCACAAACTCAATTTTTTAAAATATTTATTTAACAAGGTAAGTCAGTTCAGAACATATTCTTATTTTCAATGACAGCCTAGGAACAGATTGTATACCTTGTCAGCTTGGGGTTTCGATCTTGCAACCTTTCAGTTACTAGTCCAACACTCTAAGCACTAGGCTACCTGCCGCCATTCATTTGGCATTACGGTCTGCTATACAAATTGATGGAAAGTGGTGTTGGGGGAAAAACACAAGACATTATAAAATCCATGTACACAAACAACAAGTGTGTGGTTAAAATTGGCAAAAAATACACACATTTCTTTCCACAGGGCAGGGGGGTGAGACAGGGATGCAGCTTAAGCCCCACCCTCTTCAACATATATATCAATGAATTGGCTAGGGCACTAGAACAGTTTGCAGCACCCGGACTCACCCTACTAGAATCTGAAGTCAAATGTCTACTGTTTGCTGATGATCTGGTGCTTCTGTCTACAGCAGCACCTAGATCGTCTGCACAGATTCCGTCAGACCTGGGCCCTGACAGTAAATCTCAGTAAGACAAAAATAACGGTGTTCCAAAAAGGTTGCCAGGACCACCGTTGCCCTAGAGCACACAAAAAACTATACATACCTCGGCCTAAACATCAGCACCACAGGTAACTTCCACAAAGCTGTAAACGATCTGAGAGACAAGGCAAGAAGACCTGTCTATGCCATCAAAAGGAACATACAATTTGACATACCAATTAGGATCTAGCTAAAAATACTTGAATCAGTTATATATTGCCCTTTATGGTTGTGAGGTCTGGGATCCGCTCACCAACCAATAATTCACTAAATGGGACAAACACCAAGTTGAGACTCTGCATGCAGAATGTTACAAAAATATCCTCCATATACAACGTAAAACACCAAATAATGCATGCAGAGCAGAATTAGGCCGATACCCGCTAATTATAAAAATCCAGAAAAGAGGCGTTAAATTTTACAACCACCTAAAAGGAAGCGATTCCCAAACATTACATGACAAAGAAGAGCGCCCTAAGCAAGCTAGTCCTGGGGCTCTGTTCACAAACACAAACAGACCCCACAGAACCCCCAAAAGACCCCACAGAGCCCCAGGACAGCAACACAATTAGACCCAACCAAATCATGAGAAAACAAAAAGATAATTACTTGACACATTGGAAATAATTTAAGGAAATTAAAGAAATCTAGGAAATAGTTGACTATGTACAGACTCAGTGAGCATAGCCTTGCTATTGAGAAAGGCCGCTGAAAACAGACCTGGCTCTCAAGAGAAGATAGACTATGTGCACACTGCCCAAAAAAATGAGGTGGAAACTGAGCTGCACTTGCTCACCTCCTGCCCAATGTATGACCATATTAGAGTTTATTTATTTTCCCTTTTGTACTTTAACTATTTGCACATCATTACATTACTGTATATAGACATAATATGACATTTGAAATGTCTTTATTATTTTGTAACTTCTATGAGTGTAATGTTTACTGTTCTTTTTATTGTTTATTTCACTTTTGTATATTATCTACTTCACTTGCTTTGGCAATGTTAACATATGTTTGTCATGCCAAAAACCCCTTGAATTGAACGTGACATTGAGAGCGGGACAGGAACAGACGAGAGACAGGTAGTGTGGCCCCTCCTCTCTCCATAAAGCGTCTTAGAAAGTGTAAATAATCCATCAGCAGGTGTTGGATTGGCCGGAGTGTGTTGACAATTGCTCAAGATTTCTTTTTTTTCTCCTTTGTATAGAATTTGACAGTGATAAAATCTGATTTATAGTCAGACTGTCCAATAATGGCTTTTGTGGATCGACACTTAGAAACAGTTTACTCTGTTGATGTGATGGGGACATGAATGGGATCCAAAGTCATGTCTCACCGTGGCTGACTGCCAGGACCATCAGAGGAGCTTTTATAAATGGTGCTGTACCAGTGAAAGGACTCCTTGGTGTGTGTGTGTGTGTGTGTGTGTGTGTGTGTGTGTGTGTGTGTGTGTGTGTGTGTGTGTGTGTGTGTGTGTGTGTGTGTGTGTGTGTGTGTGTGTGTGTGTGTGTGTGTGTGTGTGTGTGTGTGTGTGAGAGAGAACAAGAGAGAGAGAGCATATGCCACAGGAGAGTGTAATAAGTAGTAAATGCATAAGTGGCCCCATCGTGGATCCAGAGATATAATAACCTACAGGACTGCAGTAGGTGTAAGAACATAGGGAAGCAGCCAAGTATATACAATCTATTTATATACTGTAAAACACTGTACTTACTAAATGTACATTTGTATTCACTCGCTCCCTCACTCCTTCCCTTCTTCCCTCTCACACTCGCTCCCTCACTCCTTCCCTTCTTCCCTCTCACACTCTCTCCCTCACTCCTTCTCTTCTTCCCTCTCACACTCGCTCCCTCACTCCTTCTCTTCTTCCCTCTCACACTCGCTCCCTCACTACTTCCCTTCTTTACTCTCACACTCTCCCTCACTCCTTCCCTTCTTCCCTCTCACACTCGCTCCCTCACTACTTCCCTTCTTCCCTCTCACACTCTCTCCCTCACTCCTTCCCTTCTTCCCTCTCACACTCTCTCCCTCACTACTTCCCTTCTTCACACTCACAGTTTCTCACTCACTACTTCCCTTCTTCCCTCTCACACTCGCTCCCTCACTACTTCCCTCACACTCGCTTCCTACTTCCCTTCTTCCCTCTCACACTCTCCCTCACTCCTTCCCTTCTTCCCTCTCACACTCGCTCCCTCACTACTTCCCTTCTTCCCTCTCACACTCTCTCCCTCACTCCTTCCCTTCTTCCCTCTCACACTCTCTCCCTCACTACTTCCCTTCTTCCCTCTCACAGTTTCTCACTCACTACTTCCCTTCTTCCCTCTCACACTCTCTCCCTCACTCCTTCCCGTCTTCCCTCTCACACTCTCTCCCTCACTACTTCCCTTCTTCCCTCTCACAGTTTCTCACTCACTACTTCCCTTCTTCCCTCTCACACTCGCTCCCTCACTACTTTCCTCACACTCGCTTCCTACTTCCCTTCACTCACTACTTCCCTCTCACACTCGCTCACTCACTCCTTCCCTAATTCCCTCTCACACTCTCTCCCTCACTACTTCCCTTCTTCCCTCTCACACTCGCTCCCTCACTACTTCCCTTCTTCCCTCTCACACTCGCTCCCTCACTACTTCTCTTCTTCCCTCTCACACTCGCTCCCTCACTCCTTCCCTTCTTCCCTCTCACACTCGCTCCCTCACTACTTCCCTTCTTCCCTCTCACACTCTCTCACTCACTACTTCCCTTCTTCACTCTCACACTCGCTCCCTCCCTTCTTCCCTCACACTCGCTCCCTCACTACTTCCCTTCTTCCCTCTCACACTCGCTCCCTCACTACTTCCCTTCTTCCCTCTCACACTCGCTCACTCACTACTTCCCTCTCACACTCGCTCACTCACTACTTCCCTTCTTCCCTCTCACACTCGCTCCCTCACTACTTCCCTTCTTCCCTCTCACACTCGCTCCCTCACTCCTTCCCTTCTTCCCTCTCACACTCGCTCCCTCACTACTTCCCTTCTTCCCTCTCACACTCGCTCACTCACTACTTCCTTCTCACACTCGCTCACTCACTACTTCCCTTCTTCCCTCTCACACTCGATCCCTCACTACTTCCCTTCTTCCCTCTCACACTCGCTCACTCACTCCACTCAATCAAGACAGGTTGACATCCTCTCTTTCTTTCTTGCTTTCTTTATTTCTGTCTCTCTCTCTTTCTTTGTCACTCTCTCAATAAAATGTTCAATGTAATTTCAATTTAAAGGGCTTTATTGGCATGGGAAACATATAAATAATTAAATAGATAATAAACCAGATTGAAATAAATAATAAAAAATTTACAAATGTAAACATCACACTCACAAATACATTTCCAATGTCATATTATGTTATACAGTTGAAGTCGGAGGTTTACATACACCTTAGCCAACTACGTTTAAACTCAGTTTTTCACAAATCCTGACATTTAAATCCTAGTAAAATTCCCTGTCTTAGGTCAGTTAGGATCACCACTTTATTTTAAGAATGTGAAATGTCAGAATAATAGTAGAGGGAATGATTTATTTCAGTTTTATTTATTTCCTCACATGTTTCGGGTAGCCTTCCACAAGCTTCCCACAATAAGTTGGGTGAATTTTGGCCCATTCCTCCTGACAGAGCTGGTGTAACTGAGTCAGGCCTCCTTGTTTGCACACACTTTTTCAGTCCTGCCCACTAATTTTCTATAGGATTGAGGTCATGGCTTTGTGATGGCCACTCCAATACCTCGACTTTGTTGTCCTTAAGACATTTTGCCACAACTTTCGAAGTATGTTTGGGGTCATTGTCCATTTGGAAGACCCATTTGCGACCAAGCTTTAACTTCCTGACTGATGTCTTGAGATTTTGCTTCAATATACAGTGGGGCAAAAAAGTATTTAGTCAGCCACCAATTGTGAAAGTTCTCCCACTTAAAAATATGAGAGAGGCCTGTAATTTTCATCATAGGTACACTTCAACTATGACAGACAAAATGAGAAAAAATCCAGAAAATCAAATTGTAGGATTTTTAATGAATTTATTTGCAAATTACGGTGAAAAATAAGTATTTGGTCACCTACAAACAAGCAAGATTTCTGGCTCTCACAGACCTGTAACTTCTTCTTTAAGAGGCTCCTCTGTCCTCCACTCGTTACCTGTATCAATGGCACCTGTTTGAACTTGTTATCAGTATAAAAGACACCTGTCCACAACCTCAAACAGTCACACTCCAAACTCCACTATGGCCAAGACCAAAGAGCTGTCAAAGGACACCAGAAACAAAATTGTAGACCTGCACCAGGCTGGGAAGACTGAATCTGCAATAGATAAGCAGCTTGGTTTGAAGAAATCAACTGTGGGAGCAATTATTAGGAAATGTAAGACATACAAGACCACTGATAATCTCCCTCGATCTGGGGCTCCACGCAAGATCTCACCCCGTGGGGTCAAAATGATCACAAGAACGGTGAGCAAAAATCCCAGAACCACACGGGGGGAATGACCTGCAGAGAGCTGGGACCAAAGTAACAAAGCCTACCATCAGTAACACACTACGCCGCCAGGGACTCAAACCCTGCAGTGCCAGACGTGTCCCCCTGCTTAAGCCAGTACATGTCCAGGCCCGTCTGAAGTTTGCTAGAGAGCATTTGGATGATCCAGAAGAAGATTGGGAGAATGTCATATGGTCAGATGAAACCAAAATATAACTTTTTGGTAAAAACTCAACTCGTCGTGTTTGGAGGACAAATAATGCTGAGTTGCATCCAAAGAACACCATACCTACTGTGAAGCATGGGGGTGGAAACATCATGCTTTGGGGCTGTTTTTCTGCAAAGGGACCAGGACGACTGATCCGTGTAAAGGAAAGAATGAATGGGGCCATGTATCGTGAGATTTTGAGTGAAAACCTCCTTCCATCATTAAGGGCATTGAAGATGAAACGTGGCTGGGTCTTTCAGCATGACAATGATCCCAAACACACCGCCCGGGCAACGAAGGAGTGGCTTCGTAAGAAGCATTTCAAGGTCCTGGAGTGACCTAGCCAGTCTCCAGATCTCAACCCCATAGAAAATCTTTGGAGGGAGTTGAAAGTCCGTGTTGCCCAGCAACAGCCCCAAAACATCACTGCTCTAGAGGAGATTTGCATGGAGGAATGGGCCAAAATACCAGCAACAGTGTGTGAAAACCTTGTGAAGAAAACGTTTGACCTCTGCCATTGCCAACAAAGGGTATATAACAAAGTATTGAGATAAACTTTTGTTATTGACCAAATAGTTATTTTCCACCATAATTTGCAAATAAATTCATTAAAAATCCTACAATGTGATTTTCTGGGGGAAAAAAAATCTATTTTTGTCTGTCATAGTTGAGGTACCTATGATGAAAATTACAGTCCTCTCTCATCTTATTAAGTGGGAGAACTTGCACAACTGGTGGCTGACTAAATACTTTTTGCCCCACTGTATCCACATAATTTTCCTTCCTCATGAAGCCATATATTTTGTGAAGTGCACCAGTCCCTCCTGCAGCAAAGAAAACCCACAACATGATGCTGCCACCCCCGTGCTTCACAGTTGGGATGGTGTTCTTCGGCTTGCAAGCCTCCCCCTTTTTCCTCCTAACACAACGATGGTCATTATGGCCAAACAGTTCTATTTTTATTTCATCAGACCAGAGGACATTTCTCCAGAAAGTACGATCTTTGTCCCCATGTGCAGTCGCAAACCATAGTCTGGCTTTTTTTATGGCGGTTTTGGAGCAGTGGCTTCTTCCTTGCTGAGCGCCTTTCAGGTTATGTCGATATAGGACTCGTTTTACTGTGGATATATATACGTTTGTACCTGTTTCCCCCAGCATCTTCACAAGGTCCTTTGCTGTTGTTCTGGAATTGATTTGCACTTTTCATACCAAAGTACGTTAATCTCTAGGAGACAGAACGCATCTCCTTCCTGAGCGGTATGACGGCTGCGTGGTCCCATGGTGTTTAAACTTGCGTGCTATTGTTTGAACAGATTAATGTGGTACCTTCAGGCGTTTGGAAATTGCTCCCAAGGATGAACCAGACTTGTGGAGGTCTACAATTTGTTTTCTGAGGTCTTGGCTGATTTATTTTGATTTTCCCATGGTGTCAAGCAAAGGGGCACTGAGTTTGAAGGTGGGCCTTGAAATACATACACAGGTACACCTCCAATTGACTCAAATTATGTCAATTAGCCTATCAAAAGCTTCTAAAGCCATGACATAATTTTCTGGAATTTTCCAAGCTGTTTAAATGCATAGTCAACTTAGTGTATGTAAACTTCTGACCCACTGGAATTGTGAGACAGTGAATTATAAGTGAAATAATCTGTCTGTAAACAATTGTTGTAAAAATTGTCATGCACAAAGTAGATGTCCTAACCAACTTGCCAAAACTATAGTTTGTAAACAAGAAATTTGTGGAGTGGTTGAAAAACAAGTTTTAATGACTCCAACCTAAGTGTATGTAAACTTCCGACTTCAACTGTATACAGTGTTGTTATGATGTGCAAATAGTTAAAGTACAAAAAGGAATTTAAATAAACATAAATATAGGTTATATATACAATGGTCTCTCTCCCTCCCTCCCTCCCTCTTCACCACTCTCTTTATCTCCTCCCCTCACATCCCCGGGGGTTAGGCAGATTTGAATTATTCAACATAATTGAGTTTATTAATGGATAGATAGATAAATAGACAGAAGAAAAACGAGGTGGGGGCTGCACATGACACATGACACAGGCAGAGTCTGTTCCTGACATTTCTAATCTCCATCTGGATGTGGTTGAGATGGCGTGTGGCGTGCTGCTGTGTTTTGTCGTCTGCTGCCTGTGGCAGCTACACAACCACAGAGCCAGGCTCATCGCTATGGGCTGAGGACTCCTGGGGGGATGGAGGTCACATTAGCATACAAAAGCCCCAGCGCTGGGTGCCCTTTCCAGCACCAGCTCCCCCCGGGTCGCCCCCGGAAACCCAGCTGCCCGCAGGGCAGGGGGCCAGAGGACCAAGGGACACACAGGCACTGGGACCCATAGTGTGCAGGAGATGTGCAACCCCAGAGGTACCTCTTCCTTTACACCCCCCAAATATACCGGTTTCAAATACCCCCATGTCTCCATGACAGCAGCATCACTGAAGCTCCAAAATGAAATATGTGCTTCCTAGGTCTATAAATCACAGCATACAGCAGAACAAATACTTTGATATGGGCCATTGCCTACATAATGCTCACTAAAGGGAAACCTATTCATGCAGAATTTAGATGACGAACATTTTATCTTTCACCGCAGTCTTCCCCCAAATCAGCACCTTCTCCCAAATCAGCACCTTCTCCCAAATCAGCACCTTCTCCCAAATCAGCACCTTCTCCCAAATCAGCACCTTCTCCCAAATCAGCACCGTCTCCCAAATCAGCACTGTCTCCCAAATCAGCACCTTCTCCCAAATCAGCACCTTCTCCCAAATCAGCACCGTCTCCCAAATCAGCACCGTCTCCCAAATCAGCACCGTCTCCCAAATCAGCACCTTCTCCCAAATCAGCACCGTCTCCCAAATCAGCACCGTCTCCCAAATCAGCACCTTCTCCCAAATCAGCACCGTCTCCCAAATCAGTACCGTCTCCCAAATCAGCACTGTCTCCTAAATCAGCACCGTCTCCCAAATCAGCTTCGCCGTTGTCTTTTATTTACAGTTTACAGCCCCTCTGTTTACAGTTTAGTTTGGCTCTGTGATGCAATATGTTAATAGCAGTTAGCACAAGGGGAGGCTGAGAAATAGACATTCACTTTGGCAGGAAGCTCTCCTCTCTGAGCTGACAACTGCGAGAGGATGAAGGGAGGAGGTAGGTAAAGTGGTGGAGGTTGGCTATGGGGTTTATATCGATGGAGGGAGGCGGGGGATTGGGTAGAGGGGGGGGGGGCTGCTTGTATTTCTGGATAGAGGAGAGTGGTTGGGATCTTGGTCGATGATAGCGCTGATGTAGGTTTTGACAGATATTGGTTTTACTGGGGGTTATTGAGTGGATGGAGCAGGCTGCTGGGTGGGTGGTGGTTGCTCTTGTCTCAGGGGTTTTCCATCAGCTCTGATGAAGAGTGACAGGGTACTCTGGGTGGGGATGGAACTAAATGGGGGGGGGGGGTGCCCCTGGGGGGGGGTGCCCCTCAGGTAATACACACACCCTGTAATTATATTGATCACACGGCACGGGAGGCACTGTATCTGCATACTGGGTTAGAACCAGGCAGGCAGGCCAGGAAGAAAACTGACTGGATTGTTGACAGCACAGTCGCCGTGACAGTCAACTACGTTGTTTATGCCACAATTACCAAGATTGAATTCAATCAGTCAGGCCAATGCATTTTTTCATTGCAATTATGCAAAAGACCTGCAGCTCCGTGTGCCTCAGCGTGGTGGCTTGTGCTACTGCCTCAGTTTATATTGATTATTTTATTCGTTAAAATGAAGTCCTTAAGAAGACTGTCACTCACTAGTGTCCCCACTGCCATATCACATGCCTGCTCACCCCCATGAAAAAAATCACTGTTAATATAATTGATGTAATATGCCACAAGCAACAATAAGGTATAACATCTAATCATGTTAAGTAGTCATCGCCGAGCTGTAATTAAACTGTTTGAGACAAGTGATTACTAAGGCTGATAGAGAATGGGAAAATATAATTGCGACGTTATGCAAATACTAATTCACCCTGCTCTAATTGCAAGCTTTTTTATCCTAATATTTATGGTCTTGTGTCTATGTCATTATCGCATTGACCACAATGCATTGGGAATGTAGGCGGGTGTGCCGGAGATGGAGATTGGGAGGGAGGGGCTAGTACACTTCTACACGCTCTTGTGCACATCTCTGTTAACACCCAGGCCCTGCAGTCTGTCTGCTAATGGAGGCTCCACCATCCCATCATGCCATGCTGCCATCCAGAACAGCCAGGGAGATTGTTCACAAACGAGCCTGTTGGCAAATTAGCCAGCACACGTTAAGCTGGAGCATTATGCTAAAGCTGGCTGAATATCACTGCATGCTCACTGACCAGTGAGTGATTCCAGAAACCCATACACTCCTCGGTGCCGTGCCGCCACCCCCCCCCCCCCCCCCCCCCGGCCTATTGGAGGGGCAGAGGAGTCACTGATTGGCCCCTCAGACTGAAGGACTAGAGTACTGTGGGATGTTTGATGATGAGGCAACAGCATGGCCATGTGTGTGTTGATCAGAAGGAGACGGGCTGAGAGATGGAGGCCTGGCCTGAGAACGACCTCCTCCTTCCTGCTTACTTACTGTAAGGCCTCAGCCTGCCTGTGGTTAATGATGCCCTTTTAGCAAACCATTATTGAACTGGAATATTTTGAAAGAATTTCACCAAATAGCTGTCAGAATTGCAATATGAATATATCATGGAGTGCCAGCTGAAGGGTTTAGTGGCGATCAATAAAGACCAGAGATCTTAGCAGGAGAATGTTTTTTTTCCAGTGTGATCTCTGATAAGAGACAAGTTTTCCTGTTTCTATCCAAATTAATTTTTCCAGGCACCCACTGAGACCTCTCAGCACCACCCTCCCCCAACCAACTTCCACTCTTGTTTGGTGTGCATGTCTTTTTTTTATTTCACCTTTATTTAACTAGGTAAGTCAGTTAAGAACAAATTCTTATTTTCAATGACGGCCTAGGAACAGTGGGTTAACTGCCTGTTCAGGGGCAGAACATGGCTGTCAGCTCGGGGATTTCAACTTGCAACTTTCTGGTTACTAGTCCAACGCTCTAACCACTAGGCTGCCCTGCCGCCCCCGGTCCCACTGGAGCCCCGCACTGCGCTTCCTCAGCCTTCATAATATTCACTCTTAGGCAGCGCTGCTACAGTCACTGGGAAGTTGAGCTGAAGCCTGCGTTGTTCGTTCGCCATGCCGCCAATTCCCGTGATGCTCCTTTCTCTGCCCCTGCTGAGCTGGCGGTGAGGTTTGATTGGATGCTGGTTGGGGGTCTCCAATCAGGCAAATCTGTGGTCTGTGTGCTGTGATTCTGTGAGGCTGAGCATGTGGGGCTCAGTAGAGTCTGGCTCTGGCCTTCTGGAGGCGTCAGAGTGGAGAGCCATGTGTCTCAGTCTCACACTTTCAGCAGCACCGCTCTCTCTGCATGACACTCTGCCCATGACACTCTGCCCATGACACTCTGCCCTGGTTTAAAGACTCTCCAGGCAGGCATCACACTGTCGTCACAGCACAGCCATGCTAAAGACCCAAATGCCAGAAAGCACAGGCCTATTGTAAATGTAGCTGTTTTTCTTCTTTCTTCATCCCTCTGGAAAGCTAGAGCTTTCTGCCACTCTTGTTCTAGCCCTCAGCTAGATGTCAAAGGTAAAGTGGTGTATTCATAAGAAGCAGTTCCCTTTGGCTGGTCAGTAAGAATGTACCTTTCTCTGTGAGCAGTCAGCCCCTGTATTTAAGAGCACAGGGCTCACCCCATATGCAGATTTGGGGGGCTAATTGATTTGTATTACCTGATTGCTCATCTTATTAAAAGCCCTTATAGTCAGTTTGTGCCGGGGCCAGTGTGACGGCGGTGCTGGACTTCAACATAAGCACAGAGTATTTATACTTTTTCTTTCTCTTTTTTTAATGTAACTTTTATTTAACTTGGCAAGTCATACCTTAATGCTCTTACTTCTCCCAGAACAGTCAATTATTCTACTCTCCTCTGCTCAGATGATGATGCCCAGCAATAATAATGCCCCCTATAATGGAGATTAAGATTCTATTTTGGTGTATAAACCCAGACATGCCCTATTGCACCCTTTAAAAAAACACACAGTCCATTTCTTCCCATTACGTTGAGCTTTGAATTATCAGAGGTGGCTGGGCTATTTCTTTTTAAGCGGTGCCAGAATGCAGCGTGATGCGCCCTGGGAGTGCGGGAGCAGACTGAGTAAAGCTTGGCTTTGTTTTGGTTCTTCAAGTGGATGTGAAGTATTCCCACAGGGTGAGGTGGTAGTGGCTACTGCTGTGATTGCACAGCTTTGATCTCGGTTAAGAGAAGAGAAAGAAAGAAAAAAAGAAAAACATGTTTTTGTTCATTGTTTGACCTATCAATCTCCCCCAGTCTTGTGAGTTTGCTAAGAATCAGTCAGAATAGCCTTTGAAACAACATATTTGTTTGATTTCTGTGATTTTCAGTTTCAGTTCCGTTTTCCGGTAATAGGTGCCTTTTGGGTGAAATAATGCATTTTAGCCTATTCATTGATTAAAATACAAATTGATATCGCGCGAGAGCTGCTGATACAGCTCAAACAGATGTTTGTTGCTGCAGCTCTAATAAGCCCAATCAGTGCGCAACAATTCTAAAGGCAATCGTGTATAAAAAACAATGGCCACGATTTAAAAATAGCTATTTTATTTCTCAACTGGTATTTGAAGCGCGCTTCAAGTGCATAGGCATCTAGGCAGGCTTCATTCAGTGCGTCACACACCACTTCACAATGAGCTGGAGGCAGTATGCATTTTGAAAGCATATACTTCATTGTTTGAAACCTGAAGGTTTTAGACATATTATGAGGCATGTCTTACCTTGCTTCAACGTAGCCTAGCTAAAATCCAACCTTGCGTGCAGGAAATGATTCTATAAAGACTTCCGTATGCCATTGAAACCAGTAGTCTTTTTCTCTCATGTTCTATTGGTTTTCAAATCAACTTTCTGTCCTTGTCCAGTTGCCAAAGGCACAATCCCAGTCATATTAGCAACCCATGCTAGTTGTTGCATAAGCCTGTTTATATCTCTGTTATATTAAACCGCTCACAGTGTTTTCCTGCTACTTGTATTATTGAACAGACATTGGCACGTAGCCCCTACTATGGGGGATTGTAGATTGACATAGGCTAGTGATTTTACTGTTCGTTACTTGTCTTGTTGGTGCGGTTATAATGTGAAAAAATAAAAGGTTATCAACATTTTATGCTAAATTCTCCCATCTGTTGCATGAGCCTAATTTCTTTAAAAAAAATTGATGCAAAATAGGCCTACTTGTTGTATGAATTTGGGATCTATCGTCCCACAAATGTCCCAGAGTCTGTTTGGAATAGGCTATTTCTTTTTTGCACAGAACAACAAGCTGACCAATAGAATAGGTCAACTTTTGTACTATGGGGGATAGTAGATTGACATAGGCTAGTGATTTTGCTGTTCCTTACTCGTCTTGTTTGCTGAGGAAAAGTAAATGTGGGCAGTTATTCTAGAATAGGAGGTGCGTGGGTTTCAAGTTTGGGGAAGTTAATTCTCACCATAAAAATGAAGGTTTATAAAAAAGCATTCCATGCATCCTCACATTTGCATACTTCTGGAAGATAGCCTAGCATTCCTAATGTGATGATTAGATTTGATAGTTATAACTAAGACCTAATAATATAACTCAATCACTGTTCGCAAAAAAGGCTGCTCAATACAGTGTGTAGTAGGCCAAGGCTATATCTGATATATACTATTCTTCTCTTTTCTTTCCACGGGAAAATGTTGGCCTTTTATAAACACATTTCATGTAATTCTACTACAGTTTATATAACTGGAGACATATTTTTTAATACGGCAAGAATTACAGGGAAGGCTACTCTGCCGACACTGACAAACATATCAGTAAAAACGACGTGGTCTGATTCATATACTAGGCCTACGAAAAGGGGAGACACAAATACAATATGAGGAGGAAATTATTGTCCAAAAACTAAGAAAAGTGGCACTGACCCAATGATAAAGACAGTGAATATGCAAACTCACCGGGATAAGGCAGATGTTCTCTGCTGGTGCCAACAAGATAGGGTACTTTTCATTTAATTAAGTTGAGAAATGTGATAATTGAAATACAGATTGGAGTATTTTCATTGTCTTGTCTTCACAGAAATAGCCATTTGTTTTCCAAATTGTTTTATATTGCGACGTGACTGGCTGGTCTCTGCTTTTCAATGAGAGTCGCAACTCAGCAATCATCTATTTGGTATTTGCGGTGCGCTCTGCCCAATTTGTGGGCCCTTCCTACTAGAGGTTGACCGATTAATCAGAATGGCCGATTAATTAGGGCCGATCTCAAGTTTTCATAACAATCAGAAATCAGTCATTTTTTTTTTTCTTTTTACACCTTTATTTAATCATTATTTAACTAGGCAAGTCAGTTAAGAACACATTCTTATTTTCAATGACGGCCTATGAACGGTGGGTTAACTGCCTTGTTCAGGGGCAGAACGACAGATTTCTACCTTGTCAGCTCAGGGATCCAATCTTGCAACCTTACGGTTAACTAGTCCAACGCTCTAACCACCTGCCTCACGAGGAGCACGCCTGTTACTCGAATGCAGTAAGAAGCCAAGGTAAGTTGCTAGCTAGCATTCGCGAAAAAGGACTGTCGTTGCTCCAACGTGTACCTAACCATAAAAACCAATGGCTTTCTTAAAATCAATACACAGAAGTATATATTTTTAAACCTGCATATTTAGCTAAAAGAAAGGTTAGCAGGCAATATTAACCAGGTGAAATTGTGTCATTTCTCTTGTGTTCATTGCACGCAGAGTCAGGGTATATGCAACAGTTTGGGCCGCCTGGCTCATTGCGAGCTAATTTGCCAGAATTTTACGTAATTATGACATAACATTGAAGGTTGTGCAATGTAACAGGAATATTTAGACTGATGGATACCACCTGTTAGATAAAATACGCAACGGTTAAGTATTTCACTGAAAGAATAAACGTCTTGTTTTCGAGATGATAGTTTCCGGATTCGACCATATTAATGACCTAAGGCTCTCATTTCTGTGTGTTATTATGTTATAATTAAGTCTATGATTTGATAGAGCAGTCTGACTGAGCGGTGGTAGGCAGCATCAGGCTCGTAAGCATTCATTCAAACAGCACTTTTGTGCGTTTTGCCAGCAGCTCTGCTGTTTATGACTTCAAGCCTATCAGCTCCCGAGATTAGGCTTGTGTAACCGATGTGAAATGGCTAGCTAGTTAGCGGGGTGTGCGCTAATAGGTAGGAGCGAGGAGGTAGGAGCGAGGAGAGGGACGGAAGCTATACTGTTACACTGGCAATACTAAAGTGCCTGTAAGAACATCCAATAGTGAAAGGTATATGAAATGCAAATGGTATAGAGAGAAATAGTCCTATAATTCCTATAATATCTACAACCTAAACTTCTTACCTGGGAATATTGAAGACTCATGTTAAAAGGAACCACCAGCTTTCATATGTTCTCATGTTCTGAGCAAGGAACTTAAACGTTAGCTTTCTTACAAGGCACATATTGCACTTTTACTTTCTTCTCCAACACTTTGTTTTTACATTATTTAAACCAAATTGAACATGTTTCATTATTTATTTGAGGCTAAATTGATTTTATTGATGTATTAAATTAAGTTAAAATAAGTGTTCATTCAGTATTGTTGTAATTGTCATTATAACAAATACATTTAAAAAATCGGCCGATCAATCGGTATTGGCTTTCTTGTCCTCCAATAATCGGTATCGGTATCGGCGTTGAAAAATCATAATCGGTCGACCTCTACTTCCTACTGTAAGCTATGCGATTTAAAACAATCCACTTTTAATTGTTTTGCTAATGATCCTCTGTGGCCAAATCATGCTGGTGTAGTAGCCTATTTTGAATTATTGTATTTATTTATGTATAGACAGAATTAAGCTAATTAGGCTATTTAATGTTCGCAAATGAATAACATTTACTTTAGGGAAGCTTCCCCTAGCCTTATGTACATGCCGCTTATGTATTCTAACATCTTCAAATTGCTCATCAGAATTCGCTAACAATGAATCCAATGAATCTTTAATGAATCTGTAAGGATGAATTACCATAAACTAAATGTGATTTCTGTAATTCTGAGAACCACGGGTGGATGCCCTTATCAGGTTACTTAGTGAATGCATATGGGTCTGGTATCACTACAGTATCTTTAGTCTCTTCATTGCCGTCGGTGATCAGGGCTACCACTGTTGTGTCGTCAGCAAACTTAATGATGGTGTTGGAGTCGTGCGTGACCATGCAGTCGTGGGTGAACAGGGAGTACATGAAGGGACTAAGCACACACCCCTGAGGGGCCCCCGTTTTGAGGGTCAGTGTGGTGTATGTCAGGAATTCCAAGATCCAGTTGCAAAGGGAGGTGTTCAGTCCCAGGGTCCTTAGCTTGGAGGGCAATATGGTGTTTAATGCTGAGCTGTTGTTAATGAACGGCATTCTCACATAGGTGTTCCTTTTGTCCAGGTGGGAAAGGGCAGTGTGGAGTGCAATAGAGATTGTGTCATATGTGGATCTGTTGGGGTGGTATGTGAATTGGAGTGGGTCCAGGGTGTCTGGGATAATGGTGTCAATGTGAGCCATTACCAGCTTTTCAAAGTATTTCCTGACTACAAACGTGATTGCTACTGGGCGATAGTCATTTAGACACGTTACCTTGGCGTTCTTGGGAACAAGGAATATGATGGTCTGCTTGGTATTACAGACAGGGTCAGGGAGTGGTTGAAAATGCCAGTGAAGATATTTGCCAGCTGGTCAGCCCATGCTTTGAGTACCTGATAATCCTTCTGGCTTGCGGCCTTGTGAATGTTAACCTGTTTAGACTTCTTAAAGGTCTGGACTTTCACTTCACTGATCCACTTCCATTTTGAGTGCGTCACTGGTACCTCCTGTTTGAGTTCTTGCTTGTAAGCAGAGATCAGAAGGGTAGAGTTATTATAGTCATTGTAGTTAATTACTACATCCTTGCGCTGAACTAGGTTGAATATTTGCTTACTGAAGCTACAACTCCCTTCAGCATAGCGTCCCACATAGTGCTCAACAAAATTTATCTCGCAAATGATTTGATTTCTCTCTAGAGAAACTGCACGTTGGGCTCACCCAAAAAATAACTAAATTGAATTCAATTAATTGAACCGACGTCGGTCAATTCGTTCTTTAATAACAAAAAAAGACTAAACGTCAGATCATCGCTCAGCGCTAGTAAATAGTATGGTCTTCAGCTTATAATGAGGTATTCTAACTGAGGCGAGCAGAACCTGAGACTTCCTTAATATTAGAGATCGCACACCAGCTGTTGTTAACAAGGAGACACACACAACCCCTCTTGAGTTTACCCAACGCTGCCGTTCTGTCCTGCAGATGTATAGAAAAAACAGCTAGATTTATATTTTCGATTTCCTTGTTCAGCCACGACTCGGAGAGACATAGGATATTACAGTTTTTCAGATCACGTTTATAGGATAGTCTCAAACGGAGCTCATCGAGTTTTTTCTCCAATGATTGCACGTTCGCTAATGGAATGGAGGGTAGAGGTAGATTACACAAGGCTTGTCTGAGCTAAGGATTTTCACTCCTCTCTTTGGTTGTAGAACGTGGCTGGTGGAATAGCAGATCAAAGCCTCTTTCACAGCCTCCCACCGCATCATTTACACATCTGTGAAATGTACAATCAGGACTCAAAAATCTGTCTCTCGCATTCATTAAACCTGGTGAAATAAAATATTTATTTTTATGAAAATAAACATACGGCAAATGAATGAATAAATGAATATGACCAAAAACAAAGGTTAGGTGGAGGATACAAGTGTCCAGTTCCTTTTTAACCAGGAGTATTCACTACTGCTTATTAATTCTGTTTATTCTTTTAGCGTTGGTCATTGCTCCCCTCTCTTCAAACAGGGAACCTTTCAATCCATTAGGAGACCCACAGGGATGCATTATTCAAAAGTGAATTGTCATTGCTGTGAGCGGCGTGTTTACTATAGCCTGCCTATTTACCATAGTAACTCATGAAATATGGAACTGGTGGAGGGGGCATTCATGTGTTGATGTAAGCAGGAGAAGTGCCGTTGGATGTGATGTATGTATGAGAGGTTTCCTGTGCTGGCTGCTGACTGCTGGCTGCCAGTGAGGAGGGAGAGGGTTTAGTCAAGGAGATTCCCTCCTCACAACTGCCAAGGTTTTACTCTCATATTCTCACTTCACACACAGTGAGCTCCAATAGTATTGGGACAGTGCCATTTTTGTTTGTTTTGACTCTGTACTCCAGGACTTTGAATTTGGAATGATACAATGACAATGAGGTTAAAGGGCAGACTGTCAGCTTAAATTTGAGGGTATTTTCAACCATATCAGATGAAATGTTTAGAAATCACAACACTTTTTGTACATTGCCCCCCCCCCCCCCACCACCATTTTAGGGAACCAACATAATTGGGACAAATTCAGTTATGTGTATTAAAGTTGTAAAAAGTTAAGTATTCGGTCCCATATTCATAGCACACAATGACTACACCAAGCTAGTGACTTTACACATTTGTTGGATGCATTTGCTGTTTGTTTTGGTTGTGTTTCAGATTATTTTGTGCCCAATAGAAATAAATAGTACATTTTGTGTCATTTGGTGTCACTTTTATTGTAAATAAGAATAGAATATGTTTCTAAACACTTCTACATCAATGTGGATGATACCATGATTAAGGATAATCCTGAATGATGAGTGAAAAAGTAACAAATGTACAAATATCATACCCCAAAGACATTATAATTATAGGGAGGTTATCATTTTTTTGGGGGGGGGGGTATAATATTTGTGTGTCTAACTTTCTCACTCATCATACTTCACGTTTCATTCAGGTTTATCCGTAATCATGGTAGCATCCACATTAATGTAGTCATTGTGTGCTATGAATATGGGACCAAATACTTAACTTTTTACTACTTTAATACACATAAAAAAATGAAATGTCCTCTCACTGTCAACTGCTTTTATTTTCAGCAAACTTAACATGTGTAAATATTTGTATGAACATAAGATTCATTAACCGAGACATAAACTAAACAAGTTCCACAGACATGTGAATAACAGAAATTGAATAATGTGTCCCTGAACAAAGGGGGGGTCAAAATCAAAAGTAACAGTCAGTATCTGGTGTGGCCAACAGCTGCATTAAGTACTGCAGTGCATCTCCTCCTCATGGACTGAACCAGGTTGGCCAGTTCTTGCTGTGAGATGTTACCCCACTCTTCCACCAAGGCACCTGCAAGTTCCCGGACATTTCTGGGGGGAATGGCCCTAGCCCTCACCCTCCAATCCAACAGGTCCCAGACGTGCTCAATGGGATTGAGATCCGGGCTCTTCGCTGGCCATGGCAGAACACTGACATTCCTGTCTTGCAGGAAATCACACACAGAATGAGCAGTATGGCTGGTGGCATTGTCATGTCAGGATGAGCCTGCAGGAAGCGTACCACATGAGGGTGGAGGATGTCTTCCCTGTAACGCACAGCGTTGAGATTGCCTGCAATCACAACAAACTCAGTCCAATGATGCTGTGATACACCACCCCAGACTATGACGGACCCTCAACCTCCAAATCGATCCCGCTCCAGAGTATAGGCCTCGGTGTAACGCTCATTCCCTCGACGATAAATGTGAGTCCGACCATCACCCCTGGTGAGACAAAACTGCGACTCATCAGTGAAGAGCACTTTTTGCCAGTCCTGTCTGGTCCAGTGACGGTGGGTTTGTGCCCATAGGCGACGTTGTTGCTGGTGATGTCTGGTGAGGACATGCCTACAAGCCCTCAGTCCAGCTTCTCTCAACCTATTGCGGACAGTTTGAGCACTGATGGAGGGATTGTGCGTTCCTGGTGTAACTCGGGCAGTTGTTGTTGCCATCCTGTACCTGTCCCGCAGGTGTGATGTCCGGATGTACCGATCCTGTGCAGGTGTTGTTACACGTGGTCTGCCACTGCGAGGACGATCAGCTGTCCGTCCTGTCTCCCTGTAGCGCTGTCTTAGGCGTCTCACAGTACGGACATTGCAATTTATTGCCCTAGCCACATCTCCAGTCCTCATTCCTCCTTGCAGCATGCCTAGGGCACTTTCACGCATGTGTGCAGGGACCCAGGGCATCTTTCTTTTGGTGTTTTTCAGAGTCAGTAGAAAGGCCTCTTTAGTGTCCTAAGGACTTTTTTTTTGTTGCTGAGTTTACACGTACATTTGTCCCAATTTCTTTGGTCCCCTAAAATGGGAGGACTATGAACAAAAAGTGCTGTAATTTGTAAACGGTTCACCCAATATGGATGAGAATATCCTCAAATGAACGCTGCACTTTAACCTCATTGTCATTGCATCATTTCAAATCCAAAGTGCTGGAGTACAGAGCCAAAGCAACAACACAAACATTTCAATGACGGCCTACCCCCGGTTGTTATACAGCCTGGAATCAAACCATGGTCTGTAGTGACGCCTCTAGCATTGAGATGCAGTGCCTTAGACCGGTGCCTTAGACCGCTGCACCAGGTCTAAGCCTTTTAGTATCTGTAAAAACCCTCCTAGCCCAGCTCTTAGTTAGGGAAGACTGGGGTCCGAGCTCCAAAAGCTGTGCCTCCCAGTAAGGAGAGTTTAGATGTCACCTTGAGATCACCCAGTAATTAAAACACAGGCTCTAAAACGGAGAGCGTATTGACCGAGCCACTCTAGTGAAGTGGATGGCTAATGGTGTCTGTTTGAGTGGGTGTGAAATAGGGCTGTTTTTGCTCGCATGAAGTGGCCCTCCCCAAAGATGAGTGATTGCGTTCTCTGTGAACTCCTGGGCTCACCGGTTGATTTAATTGAGTTGAATTAAACTTAAGCCAGGTAGGAATGGAGACAGAGGGGAAATCCATGCTGTTGATCTATAAAACCCATTAGGCCTTCGATCTGGATCATACATCTTATTTTCCTGAGAAAAATCTAGTCACACCTCACACACATCATACCTACCTATACCACAAGCCATTATACCTTAGCCTATAGGCAGGGAGGAATCATAGGAGACATTATTATTTGACTGACCTGAGATCAGCTACTAATGGAACTGCACATGCTGATATAGAGTATAATAAGGTGCAATAACTCGTTTTGGATGTTAATTTGCATATAATGGGTAAATGTACCGTTTTAAGATAATTATATAATCAATATATTACTAAAATATGACTTAGAAATACTTTATATTAAATTGTAATATCACTACTTTAGCTAGAACAGTATCTGTAGTCTCTTCTGGCCAGTGGAGTGAGCCCTAGATTTGAGATGAATGCACAGCCTGGTGTTTCTATGTGATACAAATGTCTCAGCAAATCATCCAAGTGTGTTAAATTGAAATAAAAAACATGTTGTAATTCAATGATCAACAGATGATTGGGGGCATGCCTTGCTGCCTGCCAACTGATACGGGGCTGAGCTGCCAAATCAGCCTTAAAAACAGGCCTCTGCAGAAGGGCTTATCTCCTGTTGTTGCTCTTTCTCAGCGTAATGTCGCCCTCACCATATGTACACACAGCGGCAGAGCAGCTAGCGCCTGGCCTCACACATCACTGTCTGCAGAATGCAGCCGCACAACCTCCCCGCCTGCCTCACAATGACGTCTCCATGACTGCGGTGGCATTTGAAGTTATCAGCCCTTGTTGTTGTGATTCCCACAGATGATATGTTGATTCTAGAAATGCTATGATTAGCCGATATTGTTCAAGCTTCCCTTGAGAAAAGCTGCTTAAAGGCACCAGATAAAAAGGGATTGCAGGGAAAATTGTATTTTTATCGGCTACATTTGAATTCTACCTTGTATTGTGACAGGACGGGATGATATGGGGAGGGAGGGAGGTTAAATTGATCCCACCCTGGGTTATTGATTTGGTTGACAGGCCAGTGTAGGGCTACATACTGTAACATATACAGAATGGTCTGCTACGGTATGGATGGAGAGCAGATATTGTGGGCTAGAGCTCCAGTTTCTCTTCTCTAACAGAATGGTACACAGCCCTGTGTTGACTCACAGCTATTAAACACACACGTAGGCACGTTTCCCAGGGAGTTAAGTCAAAGTCCCATGCCTTTTCCAGCTAAATTATTCTACATAAAAAGCGGAGCTGGCCATACTGACATGTTTGTCATAGGATCTGACTCGGAGCTGTGCTTACTTTGGACTAAGCTCTGTACACACGTTTCCTCCTACTCAGAGTAGTACTGAGGTCTATGGAGACCCGGAGAGATCATGTCAACCATTATAACATCTTACCTAAAAGCTTTCTCCATCGGTGATCATATAAAATTATCAAAGGTGTTCACTAAGGGTTTTTCGGACGGTTCAGAAGCTGATTGAATTCTGCACCGTATTCAGTTTATCGGCTCTCTGTGGACAGGAACGGGTGATTAAGGCTTCGGATTCGTCACAGGGAAACTGTTGAACAGTGGAATAGCTCTGTTTGAAATAAGAGCCCTTTTTAAACGCAGGAAGGAATGAAAGTGGGCTAGACGTGAGGATGTGCTCTCTCTCTGCGTCCTGACTGCCTCAGAGAGCCTCAGAGAGACGCACCTTTCGAAAAGGGAGAATTCTGTTCACGTTAACTGGCAATAGAGTGAACTATTACCAGAGACGCTGAGAGGTACAGAAAGGCTTTAGTCTGAGTAAATGTGCTTGAAATACAGAGTAAATATTGAACCATTTGGACAGTGTGTGCATCTCTGTGTGTGTTGGTAAGTATGTAAGATATGTCTAACTCTGTGTGTTTATGAGTTAGCTTAAGAATATATTTGCTTGTGCAGGTGTGTTACTTCCTGTGTATGTGTGTTTGTGAGTGTCTTTGTGCTCCTTGAGCGGATTGAGGCAGGCTGTGTGAAGTGTTATCTGCCTCTGTGGAGGGGTGACAGCTAATCACCGACCCTGACGAATTCTAGGAGAGAGATGGGGTGGGGGCGTCTGGGGGACTTTGGATCTGGAATCTCCTCATTCCAAACCCCTGGATTAGTGCTCTGGCCGTCTGAGGCTGAGGCAGGCAGTTCTGTTGGCCTACCACCTGACCCAGTCCATCCCGGCCAGTCCTTCCCGGCCAGCCCATCCCGGCCCAGTCCTTCCCGGCCAGCCCATCCCGGCCCAGTCCTTCCCGGCCAGCCCATCCCAGCCCAGTCCTTCCCGGCCAGTCCATCCCGGCCCAGTCCATCCCGGCCCAGTCCATCCCGGCCAGCCCATCCCGGCCAGCCCATCCCGGCCAGCCCATCCCGGCCAGTCCATCCCGGCCCAGCCCATCCCGGCCCACCCAATCCCGGCCGGTCCATCCCGGCCGGCCCAGCCCATCCCGGCCAGTTCATCCCGGCCAGTCCATCCCGGCCAGCCCCTCCCGGCCAGCCCATCCCGGCCAGCCCGGCCAGTCCATCCCGGCCGGCCAGCCCGGCCAGCCCATCCCGGCCAGCCCGGCCAGTCCATCCCGGCCGGCCAGCCCGGCCAGTCCATCCCGGCCCAGCCCATCCCGGCCCAGCCAATCCCGGCCGGTCCATCCCGGCCGGCCCAGCCCATCCCGGCCCAGCCCATCCCGGCCAGCCCATCCCAGCCATCCCATCCCGGCCCAGCCCAGCCCATTCCATCCCGGCCCAGCGCAGCATGGCTAAAAGCAGACAGATCAAGAGAGATATATAGACTGCGATAGGGAACCAGTGACAGCACTTTGTGACATTTGCTGATGAGCTGAATACATTTCCATGTTTATCCACTCTCTCAGTGGCTCCTTTGATCTCCCTCTGCCTGAGCTGCTCATACATTCCCAGCCTCACTGAGAATATCTGCAGATTTGTGTTAACACATAGTCGTGTGTTCTGAGGGGAGAGAGTGTGGGGAAAAGGAGGGGAAAAACAACGCCTTTCAAGAGGTGCCTTGTCAGGTAGAAGGAGATCAGCAATTATTACCTCACCATCTC